>NC_057012.1:2368617-2583971 GCF_000002595.2 Chlamydomonas reinhardtii
CATACACATACACAGGCACACACACTTGCCTCCCCTCCTCCTCCTCCATGCCCCTCCTAATCCCCACCCCGAACCCCCACCCCCTGTCTACTTCGCTACACTTCTCTGTACCAATCCTTGCAACCCCGGACCCACTACCCCCCCCCCTACAGGGCTGAGAACTACGGCTACTTCGTGGAGGCGGTGCGGCCGCTGGTGCGACACGTGGCGGCGCTGGAGCCGGCCATGGTGCAGGCGGAGGCCAAGATGGTGGGGGGGGGGGGAGGGGGGAGCGGGCGGGGGGTTGGGGGGGCTGGGGTAGGGCGCGTGGCGTGTGTGTATGGGGGGCGGAGGGTGCAGCCGTTCATGGAGAAGGAAGTGGTTGGCGTCATGAGTATGAAGGGGGGGATAGAATGTCGTATTGTTACCCAAAGACGCACACACACACACACACACATCGGTCTACACGGGGCCTTTGTGTGTTCCTTGCCTTCGTGCTCTCACCCAACCTCACCCAACCTCACTCCCACCCTCACCCAACCTCACCCCCACCCACCCACCCACCCCTTACACAGGAGGAATCTCTGTCCCGCTACGTGCGCTCGCAGCTGGCCTACACCAACCTGTGGAAGCTGCTGGAGGCCAGTGAGCGCATGGACCAGTTGTTGCAGGTGCCGGGGGGGGGAGGCGGGGGAGGAGGAGGAGGGGGAGGAGGAGGAGGGGGAGGAGGAGGAGGGGGAGGAGGAGGAGGGCGAGGAGGGGGAGGAGGAGGCGGAGGAAGGGGAGGGGGAGGGGGAGGAGAGGAGGGGGAGGAGGTGGAGGAGGAGGGGGGGATGGAGGATGGGAAGGAGGATGGGAAGGAGGATGGGAGGGAGGCGAACACCCACGTACGGGGCGCGCGGGGCCTCTCGCACCACTCCTCCCCCTCATCCTTGCTGCGCACACACACACGCTCAATGACACGCAGACCGCTCTGCGTGTTTGCTTCCCGTGTGCTTTCCTAACACACACACACACTCTCTCTCTCTCTTTGGGCCGGAACTCTGCATAGCATACACTGTCCTGCTGTTGTTTCTCGATGTGATCTTAAAAAAAACACACTCTTTTGTGTGCGTGTTTCCTTCCGCCTGCACAGGTGGTGTCGCCTGCCGAGGTGCCCTACCAGGCCGGCTTCTCCGCGGCGGACGTGCGGGCGTTGCTGAGCAGCAGCCTCAAAGACGTGAGCGGCGGCTGCTGATGTCGATGACGTGTGGGGCTGGGGCTGTCCGGCATGGGGTTGTTACATGTGCGCGTAAGACTGCCAACACCGCATGCGTCTGTGTTGCTATGAGGTCACTAACACAAACTACACATGCATAGACACTCAAACACGCCCGCACTCACTCATCCACACACACATTCACACACACACACACACACACACACACACACACGCGCGCGCACACATGCAGGTGGATAAGAAGGTCCAGCGGATGTACGCGCGGGTGAAGAAGCACCTGGGCAACTCCAACCTGGCCTACCGGGTGTGGGAGCGGCTGTACGAGCAGCTCGTTGAGCGGTGAGGAGGAGGAGGAGGAGGGGGAGGAGGAGGAGCCGGAGGAGGGGAGGGGGAGGAGGAACGCGGGCGCGTGGCGGGATGCAGGGAGGCTGGGCCCAGGTGGCCGCTACACACACATGAACACACATGCACACACACACACACACACACACACACACACACACACACACACACACACGCACACACACACACACACATATGCGCACTGTTTTCCTTGTGCTCTTTAACACACATATGCACACGTAAACGCACACGCGTACGCGTTGTGTTGTTGTCACTTTACGCGCCAGTGCCAGTGCCAGGTCAGGACCCCGCCCGGCGCCAGCCTGTGCAGTGCCGCGTACCCGCCGCCCGACCAGCCCTCCTGCCCTTACCCCATCCCTGCGCACCCCCACCCAGTCCACCTTCCCACCCACCCCACATCCGCATCCCACCTCTTCATCCCTCCCCCTCGGTACGCGCAACACCACACCTGCTGTCTACTTCGCTACACTTCTCTGTACCAATCCTTGCAACCCCTCTCCTCTCCCCCCATCTCCCCCCTCCCTCCCCCCCTTGGCAGCTACTCGCGTCTGGACCAGCAGCTGGCGGCCTGCTACCCCGCGCTGCAGCTGAGCCCGGGGCTGGAGGAGCTGCAGGACGTGTTCAGGAGCGTAGGGCCGCAGTCAGCAACCAGCCCCTGAGGGGAAGGCGGTGTGTGGGGGGGGCGGGCGCAGTCCGCAACCAGCCCCTGAGGAGTGGGAGGAGGAGCAGCAGCAGCCCCTCAGCCCCTGAGGGGGAGCGAGAGGCAGCAGGAGGGCAGGCAGGGGGCCAGGAGGAGGGGAGTGCTATATGCGGGAGCCCAATCCTCAGGTACCAAGCGAGGGCGGGGGAGCGGGAGGAGATGGCCGTGTGCGTGTTAGGGGAGGGGGCCCAGGGAAGGGAGTGGCGCTGAAATCGCCCCGACCTCCCCCCGCTCCACCCCGCCCCTGCACGCTGCGGGCCTGGCTGTGGTGCGGCAGCTGGGCCTGCATGCTGCCGCGGGGGCGCGCAGTTCTAGGGAAACAAATGAGAGGATGAGAGTACGAGGCAAAATGAGGAGAGTGAAAGCGAGGGTAGTGCGTGAGAGGCAGAGAAGGTGCGTGAGAGGACGAGAGGGTGTGTGTGAGGAAGAGAGAGGAGTATGAAAATGTGGAGAAGTATGAAAGTGATGTATGGCAGTATGGGACTGCGCAGAATGGGGAATACGTAATGCATGGCACTTTGACATGTGGTATAACCCTGTCGCAGCCGCACCGTTTGACATTCTCAACCACACGGCGTGGCAGCCTGCAGTGGCGCCTACAGCCTGCCACCAGCCGCCCAGCGTCATGCGGTCATACTGTGTGTGCGTACAGCTGAGTCGGCATCTGGACACACCTACCTTACGGTGGAGTCACACAGACAGGCACACAATGACGCAGCAATGACGCAGCAAGAGACATCCCTCCCACCTTACCGGTACAGTAACTCCGGCGTTCGACCAGCCGCACACTCCTGCCCTGCCGCTGCCAATGGTATGCCATTTGTTGGGTTCTGGGATCAGCTGCACCCTACGGGACTTTACCAACTTGCCTTACCACTGTCCCATCACACTCCCACCTTACCTAGGACACTGAGCACTCGGCGGCCTGATGACTAGCCGGGAGCCCGGGACTAGCCCTCCCCTGGGACTAGCTGTGTCCAGTCAGTCTCCCACCCAGGCCCTGGGGAGTATGAACCCTTGTGAACATGTGTTGCCCGGCCCCCATGCAGGCCGCTATGGTGCTGCGGTGCTAGGGCTGCGTGCCGCCCCCAGTGCACCTCACTCCCTCCCCCCTTCCCGAGTCTGGAGGCAGCCCAAGCCTGGTCGACGCACGCCGGTTTGCCTTTGGGCGGCCCCGTCGGCGCCTCGGACCCTCCGACTGGCCGCATGCAGGTGCATGTGGCTGTACGACACACGTGCGGCGTGGGGCCAGCATGGAGCCTTGGGATGGCACCACGGGGTGGCACGCAGCCACTGGTGCCGGGGTGCCAAGGCGCGTCGCACAACACGTTACGCGCCAGGGATGCGCACAGCCGCACAGGTTCATGTCGGTCGCTCACGCCAGTCCAGTCACCACGTGGTCGGGGAGGGCGTCACTGCGCAGCTGCTCAGCAGGGAGCGCCGCGGGTAGCACGACGGCTGTGTCGGCCGGCGGCATGAAACACCCAGGAGCACCCGGGGGACGCAAAGGCACGCGTCTGTGCGGAGCCATTGGATTTGATGCAAGTTGGGCGCATGCCCTTTACCCGGTTTAAGGGAATGGAATCATGGACTGAAATTCACCAGATGCTTGCATTAGACCGGGTTAATGGGCAAGCGGTCACGGTCACTGTCACTGTCCCTGTCACGGTCTGTTTGGCGTGCCACAGCCCCGAACGTGTAGCAAGTACGGGGGGTACGCCAGGAAGGGCAACCCGGCCCTCGCCGACCACACATAGCCCTTTCGCAGGCCATCATTTACATGAAGCTACTGTACACAGGGCAGACTCCGGGGCCGGGGAGGTATCAGCAGCCGCCGGGGCAAACGGCGGGCGCTTGATCCACGTGTGTGCCGGCATGGGCTCTGGGGCCTGAGGCCACATGACATGCAATGCTCTTAACGCCGATTTGAAAACCCCAACTACGCATAACTCTTATATTTGAGCATACAAGGCGACCCAATCGTCCTCACCTTCCGTCCTCACCAAAGTTCCTTCAAATCCTGTAAGAATGGGCGGTTCTGTTATTGTGATCGACTCCAAGGCGGCTTGGGACGCTCAGCTGGCCAAGGGCAAGGAGGAGCACAAGCCGGTGAGTCAAGTCGTGCGAAGCAGAGCTAATGGTCCGGCCGATCTAAACACATGTTCCTGACCAACTCCTTTTGCTGTCAATTCTGCTGGCAGATTGTTGTCGACTTCACTGCTACGGTAAGACATGGCACATGACACCGCTGCGGGCTCGTCGGGGAACACGCTCTAAAGGAAGCTGCGCAAGGCGAATTCTCGTGGCGCTGGATGAAAATGACGTTGCGGTGTCCTCCCTTGACTTGCGTACAGTGGTGCGGTCCTTGCAAGATGATTGCGCCGCTGTTTGAGACGCTGAGCAACGACTATGCTGGCAAGGTCATCTTCCTGAAGGTCGATGTTGACGCCGTCGCGGTGAGTCGCATTGCTTATCTCACTGATGTCACAATAATTGCACGTTACTTGCGGGAGCATGTGAGATACCGACCCGGTTGAGCGTAGGTGGCCAAGGACGGTGGCAGGGTCCTTGACGCAGGGTCCGCAGCCACCAGGCCCCGAGGGGCTGACGCAGTGACACCGACTCGACGCGCAACCGCAGCTACCCGCTTTCAACGCTTACACCATGATTCTCGTGTGGCCCTGTCTCCGCCTCCGTGCCATGCAGGCTGTTGCCGAGGCTGCCGGCATCACCGCCATGCCCACCTTCCATGTGTACAAGGATGGCGTGAAGGCGGACGACCTAGTGGGCGCCAGCCAGGACAAGCTCAAGGCCCTGGTCGCCAAGCACGCCGCCGCGTAAAAGCATTGCAGGGGAGTCAGCAGCTGCGGGAAGGAAGCGAGGAAAGGGTTGGTGTTGTTGTTGATGGTGTTGGAGCGGACACCCAGCCGTTGCTAGACTGGGTGGCGGGTGGCCTGAAGGAGCGCGAATGGGGGCGCGCACAAATGGGTTTGCACACATGCGCACACTTGACGGCACTCGGCAAGGTGGCATAGAGGCGCGCTGCGCGTGCTGGCTGCTTCGTGACGGGCCCGCAACAGTGTTGCTGCACAGCGTGGGCATTGCATGTGTTGCAAGCGCTGGCGTGTGATGTACGCGTTACATCCCAGATAGGAAGGATACTGAGCGCTAGGGTCGGACATCCAGGAGTTGGCTGCCTGGCATTATAGCGACCAGGCAGCTCTTTGAGGACGTGTCCACGGCCAGCGACCAGCCGTTCAGGAGGTGTGCTGCTGCGAGTGGTAGCAAACGCGTCGCAATCGGCCCTTGTAATTTTATAGCAGTTATGGCTGCTGTTGCTTGCTGAAGCTCGATGCAGCGGTGCTGCTGAAATATGAGGGCGGGGGGGGGGGGGGCGGTGGCGGGGGCCAGCAGCTGAGGAGCTTAGGCGGTCAGGTGATCGTGCCCCCGTGATGAGCTGAGGTGACGGACATCGGCCTTCAAAGTTTGCCAACGTGGGCTTCAAATATAATATAACGTTTATATTTACCAAATGCGAACGAAGAACTTCCTGGCAAGGGCCTAACTGTGCACCTAACAAGGGCTGTCTTACTCTGCTCGCGGTCGACAAGGCACGTCAAATGCACGCAAGACAATAATGGCAAACCATGAAGGCTCGGGTAGCAGGGATAGGTGAGGGCAAGCTGGCGCGCGAGGGAATGCCCGCGAGCACACCAACACCTTTCCACTAACTACTGCAGGAGCTGCGACAGCGCCAGGCAAGCTACAGCAGATGGCATACCGAACGCACAGGTTCCGGAGACGGCGTCGCTGGACGTCGAGAGCTGCGTCTTGGCGATGCGAAACCAGCTTGACGTGCAAATGGCGTTGAGTGAGACACTCACCAGCTCGCTAGTTACCATGATTGCTCAGGTGCGGGGCGAGGGTTGGTCAAACGGGGGGACCCAAAAAGTAAGAGTCCTCACATTAACGGTCTAGCGGTTGCAGTACGACAACTTAGGAGCCGAAGCCCCTGGCCACGCGCTCGGTTTGACCCACTTCACGACCGTAACCTGCCCGCTGCTGCGAGCGGACCGCAGCCGAGCGGACCGCAGCCGCTCCGTCAGACAGCTTGCAGCCCCCAGGAGCCGCGTAATGACACAGGCTGCCACCACCCAGCGGCCTGGCGTCACACCCGGTGGAGCCAGCGTCATCAGGCGTCATCTCATCATCTGCCCTGCCACAGCCTTCTGGCACCCCTCCCTCCCCTCCCCCCCAGCTCTGACCCGACCTGATGCAACCTCCCACAAACTCCCACTGCACTGCGCAGGCGGCTACGCTGCGCCAAATGCTTGAGACTGCGCTGCGTGGCCCGTCGGCAAGCGGCGGCGGCCGCGGCACCGCAGCCACGGCGGCCATGGCCGCAGCTGGCCCTCGCGCGCCCTTCCTCCCATTGCCCCATCAGTTCCGCCCAGGGGCCGCCGCCACTGCCGGCGCTGCTACTGCCGGGTGTACCACCACTGCTGAGCCCGCCGGCGGCAGCGGCGGCTGCCTAGTCGCCAGCAACGGCAACACCAGCACCACCACCGCCGTCGGCAGCGGCGGTGGCCGCGGGGCTGGAGGCGCCAGCGCCCTCAGCGGCAGCAGCAACAGGGGCGGTCGAGGCAGTGCCGCAACAGGGCGCGCCGGGGTAGGCGGCAGCGGCGGTGCCGCCGCCGCCGCCGCTGCGGCTGCCAGCGCCAGCGGCCGGGACGGCGCCAGCGGCAGCCTCGCGAGCCACGGCGGCAGCGCGGGCGCCGCCGCCGGCGCCGTCGCCGCCGGCGCGCCCGACTTGATGCCTGGCGGCGCGGGGCCCCGGGATGGGGATGGCGGCGAGTGGCGGGGGGCGCCGCACCGGGGTAGCACCACGGACTTAGTGCGGCTCTCGGCGCAGCACCAGCACCAGCACCAGCACCAGTACCAGCAGCACCAGCACCAGCACCAGCACCAGCTGCAGGGGTCCCGGCATGGCCAGCGCTACCACCCCCTGCGGCGGCACCTGGCCGGCCCGTCACCGTCAGCTGGAGAGCAGCAGCTGGGTGGCGGCGGAGGTGGAGGTGGAGGCGGAGGTGGCGGCGGCAGCATTGGTGGTATTGGCGATATTGGTATTGGCGGTGGTGGTGAGGACGCCGCGCGCTTGTACTCGTCCCCGCCCGCACTGGGCCCGGTGGACTGGCAGCTGCAGCAGCTGCTACAGCCTGGAGGGCCGCAGACGCAGCCGCCCCAGCAGCTACAGCTCCAGGTGCAGCCGCAGCTGCAGCCGCAACTGCCGCGGCATCACGTGGGTCGCGGCCCCGGTGGCGGCGGCGGTCTTCCCCCAGCGGCTGCAGAAAGAGGGGCTGCGGCTGCTGGTGCTGGTGCTGCTGCTGGTGTTGGTCGTGGTGGGACAGCGGTGTTGATGACAGCAGTGGCAGTGACGGAGCTAGCCGTGGAGGCCGCCGCGTCATCGCCGTTGGCCACTGCGCATCCCGGTCGTGCCGGCGGCGGCGGCACGGGCGCAGAACCTGGTGCGTACACGGCGGCGGCGGCGGCGGCGGGGACCCGATGGCCTGAGCTCCTGACCCACCCCCATCGGTATACACCTGCCTCGGCAGAGGCGCCGCCAGAGTCACCACTGCTGCCCCCGACCGCTGACGCACCCGCGGTTGGGGCGGGAGCTCGCCAGCAGTCGACCAGCAGCAGCAGCGGCGGCGGCGGCGGCGGCGGCGGCGGCGGCGGCGGCGGCGGCGGCTTGAGGAGCCCCTTCCAGTTCTTGATGGCCCCGCCCGTCGTGGCTGGCGGCGGCGGTGCGGTGTCGCTGCTGCCTCCCGTGCCGCTGGGAAGTCCTGTTGCCCTGGAGTCCCCGCATGCGTCACCGCACCAATGGCACCCACACCTACAGTCACACCACAACCACCACTACCAACATCCACACCCACATCAGCACCCACATCAGCACCCGCACCAGCACCCACACCAGCACACACACCAGCAACCACCACAGCTACCAGCGGCAGGCGCCGGCGGTTGGCTGGGTGCCAGTGGTGGTGGTGGAGGGGGAGGGGGAGGGGGAGGGGGAGGGGGAGGGGGAGGGGGAGGGGGAGCCAGGTCGCACCAGCCGGTGCCGCGGCTCTCCTCCACCAATGCCCTGCTGATGGCATGCGGCCTTGAGCCCGTGGCGGCGGCGACGGCGGTGCCGGCAGCCCCTTACGCAGTCAGGCCTCAGGGGGCGGGGCCGGGAAGTGGAAATGGAGGTGGCGTGGGAGCACTAGCGGCGCCGACGTCGCCCGCGGTGGCTGCGGGAAGCAGCGGTGCGGCGGCGGCGGCAGCGGCGGCGGCGGCGGGGCTTGGGGTCTGTCTCGGGGGCGTAGCTAGCAGCCACACGCAGCTACAGCCCCAGCAGGCGCGGCCGCCACTTCCTCCTCCTCCTCCTCCGCCGCCGCCGCCGCCGCCGCCGTACCCATACCAGCAGCACCACCACCATCCGGCATCGCAACCACACCCCTCGCCCTTCGACTCCAGCGCCGCCGCTGCCGCCCCCAACTCCGCCGCCACCTTTTTCCGCCGCAGCAGCCGCCTGAGCAGCCTGGGGCTGGACGACTTCCTGACAGCCGCCTTCGACAGCTGCGCCGGTGGCGGCGGCGGGCAGCAGCCGCAGTACGGCAGGAGGAGCAGTGCGGGTTACGGCAGCGTACTTACTGGGTACGGCAGTGACGTCAGCATTGGGGAGCTGCTGCGGGCCGGCAGCGATAGCCTGCTGCTGTGCGGCGGTGGGTACGGCGGCGGCGGGAATGGCGGCGGCGGCGGCGGCGGCGGCGGCGGCGGTGGCAGCCGCACTCGTATCACGACGCCGGGGCTTCTGCTGGAGGTGGCGGGGGGCGCCGCCACCGGCGTCGTGGGCGGGACTGGGGGCGAGGGGGCTGTCGTGGCGGCGGCGGCGGCGGCGACCGTTACGGCTGCTGCGCCCGCTGGGCGTGGCGAGGCCGGCGGCGGCGTGGCGGCAGCGGGCGTGGCGGCAGCGGGCGGCGGCAGCGGTATGCAGAGCTCGCTGTCGCTGTCGCCCCTGGCCCCAGTGACGGACATGGAGGTGGACTGCGCCGCGGGTGTGGCGGCGTCGGTGCCGGCGGCGTCAGCGGCGGCGGCGGGCGTGGGGGCGGTGTGTGGTGGCGGTGCCGGCACCCGCGATGCGGCTGCTGCGGTTGGGCGCAGGCGCAGCGATGACAGCAGCGACGGCAGCGGCGGCGGCGCATCGGCGGCTGAGGCGGATTACGATGGCGAGGACGAGAGCGGCGGCGACGGCGGCGGGACCTGGAAGCGGCAGCGGCGGTGGCGGCGGCGGCGGCGCAACGGCGATGGGGGCGGCGGCGGCCCTGACGTCGCAGCGTCTGACGGCGAGGACGGCCACCGCTACGCTGCTGTGCAACGGCAGCTGCAGCCACAACAGCAACAGCACCTGCCAGCAGTAGCCGTGGTGGTCCGCTCAGCAGCAGGCGAGAGGCCGCTGCTGCCACCGGCGGACGACCCACCACACCGGGCACCGGCCCCCGCCACCGCCGCCACCCTCCTCCGGCAGCCCCGCAGCACGACGCCTATGGCCGCAGCAGCGCTGGCCGCCGCTGCGGCATCGAAGTCATCAGCGGCTCCAGTGGCGGGGACGGCCCCGGTGGCGACGGCGGCGGCGGCAACGTCGGCGGCGCAGCACCTGAGGCCTGCTGGCAGCGCGCCCTCCCCGACTGGTGGTGGCGGTGAGCCTGCCAGCAGCCTGCACCAGCAGCAGCTGCAGCTGCAGCTGCTGCAGGCGCAGGTGCAGGCGCGGATCCAGCAGCTGCAGCAGGAACTGCAGGGGGAGCTGCAGCAGCGGCAGTGTCCAGGCAAGGGCGTGGCCGGCCCACAGATCAGCAGGGGCATCAGTGGCAGCGGGGGTGGAGGTGGAGGCGGCGGCGGCGGCGCGCTGGCGCCGCAAACGGGCGCGCCCACTGCGGCTGTCGCTGCGGATGTTGCTGCCCAGACCTCCTACCCGCAGCAGCCCCAGCAGCCGCCGTTGCAGCCGCAGCAGCACCAGCAGATGCAGGAGTCTGCAGGCGCGACAATACCGGTGCTGGCGGCGGCGGCGCACCACACAGCCGCCGCCGCCGCTGCCGCATGGGACCCACAGCTGGGCGGCGGCGGGGAGGCGCGGGACCGGCACCCGCCGCCGCTCAAGCGCGCGCGCATGTCGCCACCGCCGCTACCGCAGCAGCAGCAGCACCAGCCGCCGCCACACCACCACCACCACGAGCAGCAGCAGCAGCAGCAGCAGTTGCTACAGCCGCACCGACCACTGCCGCAACAGCAGCAGCAGCAGCAGATGCATGGGCTGCTGCCGCCACTGCCCTGGCAGCCGCCTCAGCGCTCCGGCGCATCGGCACCGGCGCAACAGGCGCGTGAGCTCCTGCCGCTGGGCTCTGCGGGTGCGGGTGCGGGTGCGGGTGCGGGTGCGGGTGCCGGCGGCGGTGGTGCCGGCGGCGGCAGTGCGCCTGCTACTGCTGGCCCCGGCTCGAGCCCGCACCCGCAACAGCAACAGCAGCAGCAGCAGCGGCACCACCACGAGTCCCAGCGGCACCAGCAGCAACAACAGGCGCAGCAGCAGCAACAGGAGCAGGAGGTGCAAGCGCAGCTGCAACTGGGGTCCGCGGCGGCGGCTGAAACGCTGCGTCGTCGCCTGCCAGGTACGCGCATGCCCGGCAATGGCACGACAGGCGCGGGCACCGGTGCCGCTGCTGGTGCTGCTGCTACTGGTGCTGCTGGTGGTGCGGCGTTGGCATCATCACCGATGGCGGCGCTGGTGCCGCCTCTGCAGGCGCTGCAGGCGCTGAGTCAGCAGCAGCACCGCCTCCTGTTGCAGCTGCAGGCGGCGGAGCGGCAGCAGGCGGCGGAGATGACGGAGCAGTACCAGCAGCTCATGGCGGCGGCGGCGGCACAGCAGCGGCACCAGCAACAACGTTGAAGGCAGCAGCAACATGGGAGGCAGCAGCAATGTGGAGGGCAGCAGCAACGGTAAAGGGCCGGCCTGCAACGCTCTTGTGCAAAGGCCGATGGACTTGGGAGTGGGTTGGGCACACACGCACTGAGGGGCTTGACACGGGCGGACATTTCGCGTGCAGCCCGCTTGGGCGGTCTGTTTTGGTAGATGCGGGTAGCGAGGCTCTTTTGGAAGGTGGGAACAGCAGAGGCTATCGCGGAGCCCATTTTGCTATGCAACGTGTTGAGAAGATAAGACATTGAGAATGGTAATCACGGTTGGCCAATCATACGTACGTGTGGTAATTCACAGGATGGACGTCTGCTATGAACAAGCATGCCCTAGTGCTGAAGCTCAAATGCTCGTCACCGTATCAGCTAACTTTGAGTGGCCTTCACCGTTCCTCGCGCCACCAGCCCCAGCATGCTTCAGTTCAGCATACCCTCTCGCGAAGAGGGCGGGACGGGTGGGAGCTCGGTTGCGGTCAGTTCGAGCCGATACGGAGCGAGCAATGCTATGGTAAGAGTTGAAGCAAGTGGTCAAAATAGGCGAAGCAAGTATTGACGGCGAACAACTGGGAGAACAACTTAACACCTTTCCGCTTTCGCCTCGATATGCGCTCACCACTGTAACAGGCAAATCCGAATGGCAGTTTATTATTATTGGTATTGCGAGCTCGGGCGAGCGAGCTATCGAAACCTGTGAGTTCGCCTCTCGGCACGAACCGTGTCACCGTGCGTGCCTTCGTCGTGCACCCAATCACCACCTTCGTGCTCCGCGCAGGTCACACCGTTAAGCGGGGCTCGTTATCCGCCTCTCGGGTACTCAAACCTCGCCTCGAGCAGCGACTTTCTGACTCCCCACAACTATCCCAGCGCCGGTCTTTTCCCGGTGAGTGGCTTGCAGCCGGATGCATAAAACGGTGGATCATTGGCTAACGCCGGCCTCTTCCAACAGTTCAACCCTTCAAACGGGGCCGTTTATCCGGCAACGGCGGCCACCCTGCCTAACGTATCTTCCCCGGTGGGGCACGGCGTAAGTGGTCGGGCGTTGTGTTGTTCTTTCAATCTGTTTACCAACCCGTTTCCATGTACTTGCAGGGGTACCTGGCTCAGCTGCGGCTGGGGCAGGTCGCTTCCCTGGTGGCTGATCCCGGTGCAACACCTGATGCCACCCAGCGGCATGCCGTTTACCAGGCGGGGCTGGAGGCCGCGCACGAGCTGCGTCAGTCAGCTTTGGCCTCTGCGACTGTCGCCAGGCAAAACAAAGCCGCGGCGGAGTTGTGGGGCTGGCTCCAACGCTACCGGCCGGGCGTCTCACCCGCTACCTGTTCCGACGAGGACCTAGCGGCATACGTCATGAAGGGGTGGCTTCCCAACCACCATTCTCGCGCTTCGGCGGACGTGCCGGCCGGTCCCAGCGCTCTGAAATCTCACCTATCGTCACTGAGCGGCTTCTTCAACCGCATCGACCGCGGAGGCCCCTACAACTCGTCTACTAGCCGTGGCAACCCTTGCGAGTCTTCTATCATCGAGGACCTGCGCACTGCTTACCAGCGGGAGCAGGTGCAGGCGGGTTATGCGGAGGTCTCTGCGGTGCCCATGACGGAGGCCAAGTACCGCGCTCTGGCCTTCTACCTGTGGGCTCAGTACAGCGCGGCAGCCACCGCAATCGAGCGGCTAGTAGCGCTTCGAGACCACTTATGCGTGTTGCTGCTGTGGCAGACGGCTGTGCGGGGGCACGACTTGGGCAAGCTGGGCACCGGCGACTTCGTAAACCCCGACAACACGGCGCTGCCCTTCCAGGGTTTCCCGCTGCTGCCGCCATGGCAGTGGGGCTCGTACCTCGGCCCCATCCTGTGCTTCTGCGAGCGCGGAACCAAGACTCACAAGCTGGCGCGCGCACCTCCGATCTTCCTGATGCCCGATGTGGCGGAGCCTCGTCTCAGCATACCGCGCGTACTGGCGCTGTACATGGCGCTTTGCTCTGCTGCCGATGCGCCTCCTGGTAGCGCAGTGGCGGACCTGCTGTTCCGGCCTCTCGCCCCGGATGGAAAGAGGTTCAAGGAGACTCCCCTGAGCAGTTCTGCCATGGGTGCTCGGCTCCGCATGCACCTGGTTGCGGCTGGTCTGTACGGCGGCGAAACCGTGCACAGCTTTCGGCGCGGTTCATTGCAGAATGCGCAGGCGGTGGGGCTGCCACCGTCTTCACTGTTAGACTTGGGGCAGCTGCGCACTCCCGCCGTGCTAGAGCGTTACTTGGACTCTAGCCGTCACTTAGGCCGCGACGTGCGGGCTCGGGTAGAATGAATGTACAGATGGCAGGAGTGGCTGCGAAGTCTAGGGTGTGCAAGCCATCGACTGAATCGTGGATGTATGGGAGTGCAAAGGGACAGGGTTTAGGCAGGTGGATGTATGGGAGAGGTGGTGGACACACACGCCGATTGCGTGTGACGGTACCAACGACCGCGTGCTTTGGAGTGCCCGGGTGCTGGGCATGGGAAGCAGTCAGCCGCCCTGAAGGCTAAGCATTTGCAATATGTGTGCGAGGCGGGTGTGTCGGGGGTGGAGGCTGCCCTGGCGGCGGGTCCTTCGTGTGCACTTTGGCCGCTTGTGGTCGCTGAAATGGGAGCATTATCATAAGGAAGCACTGTGGCGTGTGGCTGCCAACGCTTGCTGGGCTTTTCCACGGCATGCTGGCGAGCGTGCGCGCGGCGTTCCTGTTGACCCGTGTTGGGCGTGTGGGTTGACATGCAGGATGGGGACCAGCGTCACTGGTTTTGGGACTGCACTGTCGCGCTGTCCCTGCGGGAAAGCATGGGGATGGCTATGGGTTACATGCCAGAGGATGCTCTTAGTGCCTTCTCTCGTGAGGGGTTGTGGTTAGTGCGCCCGCCTGCGGGGCTTGCGCCACCTGTGTGGGATGTGGTGTGTCTCGCTGCTATGTTTGCCCTGGACTTTGGACGGCAGCGTATGGTGATGACCGGGCTGGCGGCGCGAGTGAAGCTGCCGTCGGCCCGGGTGCTGAGCCATGGACTTGCCGTCGTAGCTGACTTCTGGGTTCGTCTCCAAACGTTTGTGACTTAGGTATCAGGTAATCAGGCCAAAGCGTTGGGCACTGTGCCGTCTGCGCACCCGTTCATCTCTCGGGCTGTTGGTGAAGGCATGGTATTGCGCTTGCCATATGAAGCTGATTCCCCGCCTCCATCGCCGTGAGAGGTTGTGAGTGGTTGGTGGCTTTATGTGTGGGCAGGACGCACGTGTGGGCGACCGTTCTAGTGCCTGGACGCTTGCGCCCTGGTTAGTGCGTGCGCTGTGCGTGTGTGCTGCGGCCTGGACGATTCCCGGCACTCCGGTGCCTAGGCTTGTGGCGTTGAGGCACAGCGGTGGGGCTCTGGCGGGTTGAGGCTTGGCTAGGACTCACTGTGCGCGGAGTAACACGGACTTTGACCGCGGGAGGGTTGCAGCCAAGTCGGATTGGTGGAGTCAAGATGGGCGCTGGTAGCATCTGATGGCTCGGCGTCTTCGTGCTGGGACTGTCCCCTCTGTAACTTCCGCATTCTTTGAAGTGGGATGAAGAGGTGACGGTACGGTAGCGCGTCTGCGATTGGTTTGCTTGAGGCTAGATATGCCAGACTACACGAGGCACGCCTCGCAACTATTCAGTGGCGGCACGTTGGACTGAAAGGGCGGGTGGGGGGAGGCTTTTGAGAGCAATTAGGTTATGCAGGTGCCTGCTATGTTCAAACTCAAGCGCAGTGTAAAGCGTAGTGTAATGACAATAAGCTTAAGCTTCAGCTATTGACAGGGGATGCCTTCTGGGCATTTCCCACCGTACTGCCCATTGCCGAGCATTCCAGTCTCCTTGAGTGCTGAAGCTCAAATGCTCGTCACCGTATCAGCTAACTTTGAGTGGCCTTCACCGTTCCTCGCGCCACCAGCCCCAGCATGCTTCAGTTCAGCATACCCAACGACACCGCGCCGGCGGCTCTCAGCGTACATTCAGCGGGCCATGTACCACTCCTGAAACGCTGCAAAGCCTTCGCTCCTCACGTACACCGCCTCCACCGCATAGTGCGGAGCTTCCGGCCGCGGGTTGGCCGGCACTTGTCTGCCCGGCACTTGCCTGCCTGACACAGCGCCTGAACCGCTCCGGCAGCCGACTGAGTTTGCTCACCCACACGACTGGCCACACCGGCACGATGGTAACACAGCTCACCCGCTTATCCGCCACTTTCAGCACTACTCTTCCCATCTCATCAAATGGCGCATTGACGACAACACGCCGACCTGCGCCCACTGAGCTCAGTCTTACGCGAACGCATTCGCCCCTGAAGTGTTGGGGCTCCAGAAGTGGGAACAGAAGCGACCCGGCAGCGTCCCCACTCATCCTCCCATCTAGTCACGCCGGCTGCAGCCCGCCCAACCACACGCGCGTGGAGGGGCGTGCATGCCACTGCGGGCTCAATGGCCGTGATGCGGCCCGCCACGCGCGCAGTGCAGGTAGGAGATGGTGCTGGCGGCTTGCCGAGTCCAAGGCGTGGGGGCGCTAAATGCCCACCAGTCAGGACGCAACCTCGCGCGGCCAGCGGCCCGCCGCCCACCAGCACGGGCCTCTCCGGTGGCGGTCATGATGGTCTGGCTGTTGCGCATGGAGGCCGCGTCGAGCTGTTCGCGGGGTGGCCCAGAGTAGTCTGAAGGCGCTGCAAACGTCGGGCAGGCAGGGTAGCAGCAGCGGCCTCCGAGGGGTGACGAGTGTTCCGTCGGGGTACCGATTTGACCTACACGCGGTGGCAGTGTCTTGTTGCGCGAGCGCCGTGATGGATGCCGCACTCGTCAGCTGTTGCGGCAGCGAGCCTCGCGCGTGAAGCTGTCGTAGCAGGCTGCTCAGGAACTCAGCGTTGTCCAGCAGTAAGGCCAGGCTCGAGGTCAAGCTCTGAAGTAGGGTCAGGGAAGGCGCGATGCCTATGGCGCGCGGGCGACCGGCACCGGCGTCAGCGCGTCGCGGCAGCGGGGCAGGCCAGGCCTAGGCGGCGAGTGCAGGTAGAACTGTGGCTGCTGCTGCGGCTGCTGCTGCGGCTGCTGCTGCTGGGATTGGGCTGCTGCGGCGGCCAGTATGGGCCTGCGGCCGGGGCGGACCTTTGCGGGAAGCCGAGCGGCGCCGCCAGGAGGCCCTCCTAGACCAGGGCGCGGCCGCAATAAGGCAGGCGCCGCAGCCTTCAGCTCAGGCTGCGCTATGGCTGGGGCGGAGGTACTGCCGCAGGCCGGTCTGCGCCGCCAGTGGCGCTGCGGCGAGGGGTGCGCGGCCGGAGCGGGCGGCTCCGCGACTGAAGCGGATGGCGCTGCGGCCGAACCGGCTTGGGCGGCAAGCCCAGGGCTGCTGGGTGGGCAGCGGGCCCGCTTGGTCTGCTGCAAGCTCGATGAGGCCACCTTGGCCCGGGATCATCGCCGGCGGTGCTGCTGCGGCGTTGATGTCGGGGCCAGCTTCCGTTGCTAAGGCAGCTGCGAGCGGCTGCTGCTGGTGAGGCGCGGCCCCTGAGTCCTGCCCAACCCCTACTGCCTCGGCCTGCAAGGGAAAAGGGGGAGGTGGCAGAACGTGCCGTCAGTCGTATGCGTGGGCTGGAAGAGGGCGCGGCCTGGCTGCGGCATTGCCGAAGACATTTGCCCGCTGTACACGAGCGAACGGGTGCTGCTCGATCGGAACGCGGGGTGCTGCCCCCCAAGTCGCGCGTGCGGGTGCTGCCCGAGACTCGGCCTCTGTCTTGGGTTCTGCCCTCGTACGTACGACGGGTGCCGCCTTGTTCGAATGCGTGGCGCCGAAGACCGCGTGCGGGTGCTGCCTGAGAACCGGTCAGATGGGTTCTGCCCAAGTGTAATTCCCGCTAGGCGCGAACGACGGGTACTGCCCTGTCCGAATGGGGTGGTGCCACCGCCTCGGCCTGCAAGGGAAAGGGGGAGGTGGCAGAACGTGCCGTCAGTTGTGTGCGTGGGCTGGAAGGGGGCGCGGCCCGGCGACCGCATTGCCGAAGACATTGCCCGCTGGGAACGAGCGAACGGGTGCAGCCCAATCGGTAAGCGGGGTGCTGCCCCAAGTCGCGCGTGCGGGTGCTGCCCGAGACGGGCCTGCATCTTGGGTTCTGCCCATGTGCGTACGACGATGCGGAAGCGCCGAAGAACGCGTGCGGGTGCTGCCCGAGAACCGGTCAGATGGGTTCTGCCCAAGGGACCTGCCTGCTAGGCGCGAACTAGGGTACTGCCCTGTCGTAATGCGGGTACTGCCCTGTCGTAATGCGGGTACTGCCCTGTCGAAAGCGTGCGGGTGCTGCCCGGCTTACCGCAGTTGCTAGACGCTGGGTTCTGCCCAGATCAGCGCGGGTTCTGCCCGGCTTACCGCAAGCGCTTCATCTTCTCCAGTCGCGGCGCCAGCGCAGGAGGCGTCGGCCGCGTCGGCTGAGTGGAACCCGGCGCGTACGTTGCGGCCTCTGCGGGGGTTCAAGGGGCGTCAAGGGGCGTCAAAAGGCGCCTAGGCTCTAGCGGCCGCCGGAGGTCAATCTGGACATGTAAGAAATGGGCTTCAGCGCGCCGGCTGGGGCCCTCTGAGGCTGTTTGCAACACGTTCGCGCGCAAGCACCATCGCAGCTGCGCCCGGCTCCTCGGCTCCCTTCCTAGCGCCTCTCCCTTGCGCCTGTGCGCGCCGACCAATCGATGCTGACAAATGACTGCTCATGTGTTTCAGGATCTCCCTTTCCCGCCAGAGGCTATAGTTTTCTGGCGATGCCGATTACCCCTGTACCCAAGGACACCGCTTCAGCGGCTCTCCTCGCTGACGCTCTCTTATGGCAAAACCTAGGGCGCCTCCTAAACCGCTCCTAGCGCTAAACCTGACGTGTTCGCGACAGAGCGCTTTTGAGAGCAATTAGGTTATGCAGGTGCCTGCTATGTTCAAACTCAAGCGCAGTGTAAAGCGTAGTGTAATGACAATAAGCTTAAGCTTCAGCTATTGACAGGGGATGCCTTCTGGGCATTTCCCACCGTACTGCCCATTGCCGAGCATTCCAGTCTCCTTGACTGCTGTGGCCAGCTGTGGCCGTGGAGGGCCGGCTGTGCCCACGAAATACCGCATGAAAGGAAATATGAGAAAGAGCGCTAGCTGTTGGCCAGTCTTGTTGGCGCCCGTACGCGATGAGATGTAAGTAGCGCACGCAAGACGATTTTCTCTCTAAGGATGGCTGGGTCTGAGTCCACACCAAGTAGTGAGTCCAGCCAGATGAGCAGTGCGAATCTGGAGCAGGAAGCGGAATGGTGAACGAAGGACCCCGAGCGAAAATGCGGCGGCGGCTGGCACGCGCTTCGGGCTCGGTGTGTTGAGTGCGCGGGAACGTGCGGCTGAACGACAATGGAAAGGTAGTACGTGCAAGCGCTCGCGCCCGCGTGCCAACAAACTCTTTGTATATTCTACCGTACGTGCGTGCCGTATATGCCCTTGCCCGTACAAAGTACAGTACTGTAGACGTGCTCGCTGCCTTCTGATTTCATCACGCTTGCGAATGGGAATGGGCATTCATGTGCGAGGTAGTGGGGACGGGGTGGGGTTTGGCCGGCTGCGGGTGAGATGGAGCTAACAGACAAAAGATGGAGGGATGGGATTGCTGACGCCTTTAGCTGCTCTGTCACTGCGCTGCTGTGCTGCTGTGCTACTGTGCTGCTGTGCGGGGCTGGCTTAGTTGGGTGTTGCGCAGGTTGGGTGGTGCTGGTAAACCCAATGAGTGAGTTAAGACAGGTGGACCTGCACCTCCGCACGTGCTCGCTGTTGGGCAAGTGCCAGGTGTGGTTGGGTAGCGCAAGGAGAGCAAACACGCACGCACTTGAGTACCGCATGGGAATGCCAGTGAAACGAGCTTTTGTTGACAGCATTTATGCGTGTGCGTCCCGCAACCCGTGCCCTCTCGCGGCTGGTGTGTTTTGGATGCGGCTGGCTAACGGGTAGGGGTGCGTGCGTTGCACTGCTAACTGACTGCTGCGCGCGCCTGACGCAGGGCCGTGTGTGCATGGCGTTTGCCGCGACTGCGGCAGTGTGCCCGTGTCTGTGTATGTTGTTGTAAGCCTGGCGTCACGTGGGCGCGGGTGTGCGTGTCGGCACGTGTATTGGCGCGCTTGCTGCTGCTGTTTGGAGACGGGCATGCAGCAGGGTTCTCATCTCAGAGAGAGGAGTGGTAGGTGGCGTCGCTGTTGAAGGTGGTGTAGGTGATGAGGGTGGGTGCTTACGTGTGTCTGTGGAGGCGTGACGGCTGCGGCCGGTGGGGCCACCACTATCATGTGATTGGCATGTGTGTGTGTGTGTGTGTGTGTGTGTGTGTGTGTGTGTGTGTGTGTGTGTGTGTGTGTGTGTGTGTGTGTGTGTGTTTTGAGAAAACAACAAAACGAAGCCCGCCTGTGTGTGTGTGTGTTTGTTTGTTTGTATGCATGTGTGCGTGTTGGGTACGTACGGTATACACATGTGCAATGCATGGCGCGGATCGGGGCGGCGCAGTGGCGCGGCGCTGCTTCCAGCAGGGCAACGAGGAAGACATCATGGGTAGGCGTGTGCCGCGAGACTGGTTCTTGGAGGTTATGACATCACGGGACGATGTACGACAATCTACTGTATGTACGACAATCTACCATATGCATGACAAGGTAATGTACAACACGATGGGCACTGGCTGTTTGACGGCATGCTGTCTGTTGTCATGATGGGCATTGGCTTACTTGGGGGAGCTAGATGTTGAGAGTATGTCACGTGTTTCCAGAGGCAATGCTACGGTTCCTAAAGCAGTGCGCACCAATAGAACCCTGGCGCATGAAACCGCGCCGCACCGCGGGGCGTGCATTTGCGCTCTCCTGCGGGTGGCAGGCTGCCTAACCCCCAGTGTGGTTACGTTGGTTTTGGGTGAATGGGTGTAGTCTTGTGGCAGGAAAAGCCCAACCGGGCAGCTTCCTAGTGCCTGCATCAATGATGTTAGTACAACACGGCAAAGGGCGGGATGTTGAAATGTTGAATCAGTATCCGCCAGATTGGCGTGTTCACTGCTGCTGCGACTGCCGAGTGGCCGCGCGTTGCTTTGGATTTTTCAGGGGCGGGCAAGCGGTAAGCACACCTCAAGACCAGGGGACCCCTGCTCAAGACTCCTCCAGAGGCGGATGAAGCTTATAGGGGTCCACATGGACTGCGGGAATGTGGGCGTGTGGAGATCGGAGACGAAGGCAAGCTGAGGCAAGTGAGCTGTGCTGGGGCCAGGCGTGTATCATTTGTAAGGCCGTTGGGGCACGTGTTTTGTGCTGAGGGATGCCACGCAGGGCCACGCCCGGTTCCCGGGGCTTAGCGCTGAGCGGGACGAGCTCCAATTGGCGCTCAGCGTGGCGGCCCTGTGCAGGTACTTTTAGACGCCTCAGCAGGGGGGGGGAAGGGTGCGATGGGACAGTGGTAAGGCAAGTTGGTAAAGTCCCGTAGGGTGCAGCTGATTCCCAGAACCCAACAAATGGCACACAATTGGCAGCGGCAGGGCAGGAGTGCGCGGCTGGTCGAACGCCGGAGTTACTGTACCGACGAGTTGCTGGCTGGCTGAAGTTTGCTGACGCGCATTCCTCACGCTCCGGGCGCCCGGCCAGGCGATAGCACCACACAGACACACCGCAACGCCACACTCGCGAGGCAGCGCCGCATCGCACCTGCAAGAAGGTGACCAGCGTCCACGGATGAGCACTAGAGGCAGCCGCAGAAAATGCAAACGGAATGCAGCAAAGCAATGGCCGGGCGACAGTGTGGCAAGCAGGGGCACAGACAGGGCGAGGCAAGGCAGAAGAGGGCGCCCGAATGTACGGATAAGTGGCGGGCGAGTCGAATGCAATTGCGAGACAAACACAACCGGAGTGTGAGGCGGCGCCGCGGGTTGGAATAGGGGCGGGGGGTAGGATAGGCCAATGTCCCAAAACCTGCAAAAAAGCAACGGCACGCAGGGGCAAGTGCTTGCAAGTGCATTGTGCCGTCTTGTGCGTGAGCAGATGTAGGTTTATTTGCGTACAGGTTGTGGGTGCCGGTATGGGTTTGGTCATTGCCGGGTGAATGCAAGATGTCGTGCGGGGTGAGAAGGGGCTCTGGGGCTCGGGGAGGGCCAGGACGAACTCGTCGTGACACAGTCGTGGGGCGGTTTGCTTGCAGTCAGTTCTAGTCCTGGCCATTTCAATAATACTAAGCAACTTTATATCCCATTTTACTGGTTGCATGCGTTCGACTGCGAGGTGTCAGCCTGGGCCGCTGACGTTTACCTAACAGGACTTCCGATTGTGACTTCCCGATGATGCGCTCCACTGCAGGTGCGCGGCACCCTCTCCTCGTGGCCCCCGGGAATGCTTATATATGTTATAGCGTGACTGTAGTTAACATACGGCGTTATTCGGGCCTCGAGAGCCTCCAGCGACTTGATACCCTTCCAGCGTAATTGGTTCGCGGCGTGAAACCTGAGGGTTACCGAGCTTAAGGAGCTTCTCTGTGGGTAGTTTAAGGATTAAACATGCACGAACGCAGTTAAACGCCTGGTATTGCGACTGCTGGCGACATGGATGCGCCCAATTCACCGCTGCCGGTGCACGAGCTGCTCAAGCTTGCAGCCACCGCAAATGTGCAGTCACAGGACATTGTGCGTGACATGGAGCAGCATCTTCGGTCCATGGCGGAGCAGGTGGGCCAGTGCCGAACCCGAGGCTTGCGGCAAAACCAGGCGCAGTTGACGCGCCGAAACCGGCGCTATTACCACAACCCCATAACCTAATGCTACGTTGCTGCAGGCTGAATCGACTCGCTTCATTCTCGAGGCGGCTCTGAAGCTGCGGGGCGGCGACCGGAAGCTGAAGCGACCTTCAACAGGCGAGTTGGACGTGCCGCGCTCGCTGCCGCACAGAGTTCCGACTGGGCTCCCGAGACTTGTCCCCTCCTTCCGCCTTCAACCCTGCGTTCCGCTCCTATACCACTATCCATTAAACCCACGCCCGTCCCTTGCCTGGCCCGGCGTGCTGTCGCCCTGTCGCTCCCACCCGCAGAGCCCCCCTCGCGCTCGCTGTCGGCGCCGCTAGAGGGCACTGCCGCCGCTGCCGCCTCGCCGCCCCAGCCGCCGTGCTGGCCGTCCACCAGCGCCGACACCCGTCCCGACTGCGCTACCCCCCATGACGACCTCTACCTCGATCACGACCCAGATCACGACATGGACCTTGATGGTCCCGATGGCCACGACGCCGGCGGAGTGACCGATGAGGCCGAGGGCGAGGTCAAGGTCGAGCAGGTGGTGATGGAGCGGGAGCTGGGGATCGCAATCAAGCGGCTTCGGCATTACGATGCGGCTGTCACGGCGGCGGCGGCGGCGGCGGCTGTGGACCCGGCGGCCCTCGCCGGCGCCGCCGCCTCCTCGCCCCTGTGCGCCTCCTCCCCCGCCTTCGCCTCCTCCGCCTGCGGCACCGGCACCGCCGCCACCGCCACGGGGCATACGGGCAACACCGGGCGTACGGGGCATACAAGCTACACCAGCAGCAGCAGCGGCTGCTGGCCGCATCACGGCGGCACCCACAGCACCAACAGCTCCGCTACCGGCATGGGCAACACCACCACCTCCCTGACCCACAACCCCAAACCCAACCACCTCAACCACCCCAACCAGCCAAGCCACCCCCTCTATAACTCGTGCTCCACCGCTCGCGCCCCCGCGAGCCATCATTGCGGCGGCAGCACGCCGACGGCCAGGGGCTTCCCCGCCTCGCTGCCGCCCTCACCGTGCCTGCACGCCGCCTCGTCGCCGCTGCCCACCACAGCAGACACGCCCGCAGCGACTGCGCCGCCGCCGCTGCCGGCGGCTCCCTCCGGCACCGGCTGTAACGGTGGGCTGCTGTCGCCCCCGCAGCCGCCGCAGCCGCAGCCGCTCAGCCGCAACATGGGGGCAGCCGCAGCTGCTGCAATCGGGTGCGGTGTGACGCCAGCGTCGGCGGGGCCTCTGGTCAGCCCTTTCAGCTGCCCCCCGCCGCTGCCATCAACACAGCAGCCCCAGCCCCCGGCCCAGCCCCAGGCCCAGTCACAGGCCCAGCCGCAGCGTCATGAGCTTCTGCAACACCTGGTGGGTAGGGTGCAGGTCGCGCCAGTGACCCGCACCTTCTCCGCCGCCACCGCCGCCGCCGCTGCTGCCACGTCGCCGCCGCTGCAGGGCTCCCAGCAAGAGCCGGCGGCGGCGGCTGCCGCACTGCTCCATCATGGCGCAGCGGCGACGACGGCGGCCGCCCACGCCCGGTCCATCTCAGATTGCAGTAGCAGCCACGGCCTCCAGGGCTCTGCCGCGCCCGCTGCTGCTACAGCCATGCGCCGGTCACCTGCCACACCCGCTGCGCCTGTGCAACTGTTTGGCTCCGCAGCGGCTGGCGGCGGCGCCGCCGCCGCTGCCGCTACGCACCAGCAGCAGCACCAGCAGCAGCAGCTGCAGCAGCTGGGCGCTGTGGCCTGGCGGCCCCGCGGCGCCAGCGAGGGCGGCTTCCGCGCGCAGCAGCTGGCGGCGGCAGGGCTGCAGCAACAGCACTACAGGATGGCGCAGCAGCCGCTACAGCCGCTGCAGCCGCTACAGCCATTGCAGCCGACGGAGCGGCTGGGCACCTCGCTGGTGGACCAGCACCAGCAGCTGTGTGAGGAGTTCAGGCAGCAGCAGGAGCGGCTGCGGCAGGCGCAGCAGCATCACGAGGAGCTGGCGCGGCGGCAGCTGCAGGAGATGAAGACCGGAGCGTCGGCGGCGGCGGCGCAGCCGCCAGCGGCGGCGGCAGCCACTGCACTGCTGCTCCAGACGGCGTCGTCGGCTCCCGCGATAGTGCCAGTGGCCGCCGCGCTGCAGCCCATCCCGGTCGTCCTGGCACCGGTGGTTGCGAGGAGCGCATCGCTGGCCACGGCAGCGGGGCCCCTTGCTGGCAGCGCCTTCACCACCGCCGCTGCAGCCGCCGCTACCGTGCCTGTGCTGGGCGCCTCAACGTGCGAAGCAGCCCCTACGCTCAGGCAGCGGCAGCAGCAGCATAGGCAGCTACCGCCGCGCACGGCGTCGAGCCACGGCGGCGTGCGCATCCTCCGCATTCCCCAAGCGGCAGTGGTGGCGGCCGGCGGCGGTGGCGCGATGCAAGCAGCGCTGTGCGCCCCTGCGCCCGGGCCTGCTGCTGACAGCGCCACGGGCGTTGGCATCGGCCAGCCCTGCATCGGTGGCGCAACCGCGGCGCCGCTGCATGGATTTCAGGCGCTGTTGCAAGCCGGCGGCGGTGAAGCCGGCGGCATGCCCTTCAGCTGCAGCAGGTACAACAGCGGCGGCGGCGGCAACGGCAGCGGTTTCCTTCTCCTGCCGCGGGATGCCGTGTTGCCGCCGCTGGGTCCGCAGGGTGAGCCGCGCCCGTCGCACATGCCTCTGCAGCAGCAGCAGCAGCAGCAGCCGGTGCAGGTGATTCCGCTGGTGCCGGTGCCGCCGTCGCTGCGCCCTACGTCCATGCAGCCGGGCTTCCAGCAACCTGTCAGCGGCGGTAGCGGCGGTGGCTTCCCGCCGTCTGGCTTCCCAGCGCCGGCTGCGTCGTCCAGGCCGCTGTCGGCTCCCCTGTACGTGTCATCGGCATCGGCGCCAGGCCCCGCCCAGCCGCAGCAGCTGCAGCAGGTGCCCCCAGCCTCATGCATATCCGCGCCGCTGCCGCTGGCGGGTCGCCCTGCCTCTAGTGCTTCCGCTGCCGCCGCCGGTGCTGCGGGTACAGGGGCTGGTGGTGCGGGCGCGGCCGACTGCGGGCTGCCTCTTTGGCCGGCGGGTCACGACGAGGACGACTGGGACCAACTGCTGGAGCGTGTGGGCGCCATGTAGCAGCGTGGCGTGATCGAATCGGAATCCAACCCGGAAAGGCAATGCTCAGTCTACGCTCATGTCAGCGGTGATGTCGGCGATGAAATATACGCCCGGGCGCGGGGGGCGCCCAGAAGGATTTGATCAACTCGCAAGTTCGAAGTGCTGATCGGGAGAAAGGTATATGTCGGGACAGGCTTATCGCGGGATGGCCGGTGGCGCTGCGGCCGACGCGGCGCCATCAGATGTCGTTTGGAGGTCATAATTGTGAACCTGCATGCGTCATGCATGCACGGCTTCAGCGATCAACTTCTGCATTATACCTAGTATTTACATAAACGAAGCAGGCTGGCCGGCTATCTTCGGTGTGGGTGTCACGCACACAGACATGGACGCACGCAAATACGCATGTGTGCGTTTCCCCCGGAAGACATGTAGACAAACATAGCGCTCGAATCGATAGTTGCAACGTTATTTGTTGTGTTATGTCAACGTGTTCCTGCTCTAGTAAGCAGGTATTTGCTGTAGGCGGCATAGCGCGGTGTTGTCACGCGCATGCGTATGGGGGGCAGGGAGGTCAGAGGTTGACTTGGTACTCTCCCATCGTGTCGTGTTGTGTCGGTGCGTTTGAATCTTGGAGTATGTCTTGCGATAGGGTTTGCCGTACCGTGCGCACAGAGCGCACAGCAGTGGGTGGGCGCTTATAAACAATCGCTTCGCCGACTGACTCAAAAGATGCCCCCGATCTTTATCATAACGAATACAGTCCGTTTAGCTGTTTGTTTCTCGGCCTGGACATTCTCAGGCTTTCGCATTGTGTGCGTTCCGTTGTATGATGTTGGAGATGGCTGGCACGTTGCCAGGGGGTGGCCGCGCGGCCTGCCCCATAGCGCCCATTCCTCACCGGATCTCACTGCATACCAGAGAAGCCGGGCGTGTGTGTCTTTATCCAGCAACTGCATAGATTGGCGTTCGGGCGTTCCGGCGGGCGTTCCGGCGGGAATTGCAGGAGTCGCATGTGCATGAGCTGCAAGGGACTAATCGGCGTGGGCTGACGTTGACTGGGACGACGGTGGATTGCAGGCTGACGGAAACGGAACTGCGAGTGGCGGGTGCTTGGGGTGGTGGCCGGGGCTTTTTTTGCGGGAGGAGAACGCGGCCTGCGGCAGCCCATCCGAGTAGGTGGCAGGTATGGCAGGCAGGGAGGCTGTGTGCTGTAGGGACTGCGGGGATGTGACAGCGACCTATGGCAGGAGGGGCTACAAATCTGTTCATGAGTACGGTACAGCGCGTGGATACAGCGGTTTAGCCGCTCAATACCACCACCCCGAATGTGGACCGTTTACTTGGGTGGACAGCGCGTCCGAACCAACTGAAAGGGCTGCGCGCAGGGATACCCAACAATATTAATCGGACCCGGCTGAGTTCAGTACGTCATATGCATATGCATAATCCATCCCTCTATTTAGCAATGACTTTCGTGCGGCGCGTGCGCGGTGTTGCGCGTGAGGGGTATGTGGAGGCGTGATGTGGGCGAAGAAGCAGTGGCGAAGAGACGTTTTGGGTTTTACGGTTGCTCGGGCTCCGACGGTGGCGCCTATTGGTTCGTGGGGTGGTAGAATACATCCCGCGTTGCGCCACACACTAAGCCGTGTGATCCGGCATACCGCATGCACTTGATAATACCCAGCAATGTTTTAGATATTGCTTGTGGGGTTTGCTTTGCTTGTGGTGGGACATTGTCAGGGTTTAGACACATACGCTGTACGGTTCCCTGGCGCCCTACCGTCCGCTGCTGCGGGTGGCACGTGGCATGTGCAGCAGGGCCGGCTGGGGGCCTGGGGGTTGCCACAGCTCTAGGGAGAAGGGGGGTTGCGGAGATGAGGTGGGGTGCCTGGATTACGTCGATATGCCGGTACAGGCATGGAGCGCAGGCAACGCAGCCTGTCTCACCTCGTCTCGCGCCTGCCATGGCCGGATGCGTGGTGTTTGGCGCTTGGTGCATTTGCTGTGTGGGCCCTGCGTTGGCTCACTGAATGCACGGGCTGCTAATAGTATCGCGGGCAATGTTGCCGGTCGATCCATGTTACCTTTCCAATGACCTCCATCAAGGAGAGTGGGCTGGGTGGCGAACGAGCATGCGCCGGATCTAAGACGCGGGATGCATAGTACGCGGGCGGGGATTTGGGATTTCGGGAGCGTGCCCGCTGCGTTGCGGCAGCAGAGTACGCTATGCATGCCACTCATGTGGTTGGGGTGTGCGAAGAATGCATGGAAGCGCCATTGGATTTTAGTTCCAAGGCAGAAAGTTTACATTGAACATTATACGGCGTACGGTGTGTCGCGATTCGTCGCCCGAGGGGGGCGTGGTCGCAGCGTCAGGCGCGACTACTGTCGTGTCCTCGGTGTGACCAGTTAGGCATACGTATGGGCTTGACTGCTGACGCGCGTCCTCTTTTTTGTTTTTTGTGAGGGGGGGACTGACTGGCTGGGAAGGCCGCGCGCCGATACACACTGACGCACTCACGCGCATCACGGCTTCTGCCTGCTGCCAACGCGGCACGGTGCCACGATGCGCGGAGGCGGAGTGGGAGGCGCACAGTGTTTTGAAGCAGTTGAGGAGCCGTAAAGAACAAGTACGTTGAAGTGCCGCTGAGCCGAGGGCGGGGATGTGAAAGGGATTGTGGAAAATGGCGCCAGGTGGCTGTGTGGCAAGATTGGCAACGGCCCACCCGGGCCGAAAGGGATCAGGGATTCTGCAGTGCTTTTGATTGTAACATCTATTGTGAAGGATAAAATACTGTAGTTGCGTCTGCAGAACTGGCGCGCAGCGACCCTGGTGTCCGAGCCCCCCGTGCTTGGGTTCGGCACGCACGCATCTCCCTGAGTCTCTCCACCCAGTCCGGTCCCCCACACGGCGTAGGGGTCTGAACTCCACCAACTCCTTGCACACCCCAAGGGCGGGACTTACGCCCCCCTGGCTACGCTTTACCCAGCGGCCACAAGCGTCAGAACGCTCCAACAAAGGCTCGAGTTAAAATCGTGGGGCCGCCGGACCGGACCGGTGGAAGTCCGGCACGCCGGGAGATGTCGCACCGGCCCACGCCCTGGGAGATAACCTGCAAACTGTCTTTCGGATATTGCGCTTCATTTGTAACCACTTGGAAGACACCCCGTGCATTGTACGTCGAAGGCGGGATGCAATTCCGACTCTTGCACTTGCAGTGCCAAATCTGTGCTTGCCTCCGTATAAAAGATTGAGCCAGTGCAAATTATTCAGAACAGCTAGGGAAGCCCCTGAAAAGCACAGCTACCAGCGTATCGAAGACAAGGGTTTCGCCCTTGCGGGACACACCGCAGCGCTGTTGCCCACGCAGCTGACCTGGACCAGCGCTCAAGGTAAGTCTATTATAGGTGTTGGTGTTAAAGCTGGCAGTGGGCGGGTACGCGCGGGTGCGCTTTGACGGAAAAAGGGCGGGTATGTTGCCTTTGCGCAGGCGTTGCGTTGACCTCTCTGCACGCCGCACCTGCCGCCGTGGGCTTGTTTCCTCACGATGCAGTTCTAGCCGCTGCCTGCTCCCGAGCGTTACTGAAACGCGGGGATCGTGCGACTTCCGCGACCGCTCGCACGACTTCGCGTTTGGCCGCGGACAACCTATCCAGCTCGCGTTATCATCAGTTTGAAGTAAATCTACGGCGAGGCTGCTATGCCGATGACAGCCGGCGTCACCCACAGCGCCGGAGTGCTGAGTCGGCCGAAGGCACAGGTCTCGGCGCAATGCAGGGCGCGCGCGCCGCGCTCTGCAGGCTGCGGGCCGCGGTTATGCCCTCGCAAGCATCGCCTTGCGCGGTTGGTAAGCGCAGCTTCTGGCGAGCCAGGCCCTAGCTCGGGCTCTGAGGCCATGCATGTCGCGGTCGAGACTGCGAGCAGCCCCCCGACCCCTTCAACGGCGCTGGTGACCCACCTCGCTGCGCTCCTGATGGGCCTGCGCGACCACGCCGCCTCCATCACTCAGCACCTGCACACCGCCACCTCCTCCTCGGCGCCAGCCACAGCAGCAGCACACGCCATGGGCGGGGCGGAGGGCGGGGCCGGCTCCGGCTTTTCCTTTGGCTTCCATCTGCCCGCCCCGCAGGGCTGGGGCGGCGGCCTGCGCCTGCCCGGCACCGGCGCCGGCGGCTCGCCACAAGGGCCCTCCATGCGGCAACTGCCGCTGGGCAAGCCGCCCGCGGTGCCGCCGTCGCTGTCGCCGCGCTCAACGGGGCCGCCCCACACGCAGCACCAGGTGGGAGGCCTGTCCAGTGACATACCGCATGCCGTACGCCTGCAGCTTCAGCCGCTACCGGCGGTACGGCACCCCTGCCTGCCTGCCTGCCTGCCTACCTGCCCCCCTGCCTGCCTGCTCACCGCGCCTGCCTGCTCTGCGAAACAGCAGTGACCCTACTCGCCACTGCTGCTCTGCTGCCGCTGCTCTCTGCTTCCAACAGCGCCGCGAGCTGCCTGAGGAGGAGCAGTGGGATGATGAGCACCTGTGGGCGCCCTCGCCGGCAGCGCTGTTCCTGCCCTGGGCCTACGGGGTGCGTGCGTGGTGGGGGCAAGGGAAGGGCAGCGGCCGGCAAGGATGGGTGGGTGGGCCATGGGGCTTCAAGGTGCGGTCTGGGGTCGTTTGGCGACGGTGGTACCTCGTGCGCCGCGTGTGTGGCGGCTTCAAGCGCAAAGGCCGCAATGCTGCGTCATTGGGCTGTTCCTCTCGTGTGCGCGCTCGGTTGCATGTTATCAGACGTTGGCCCGGTAGCACGCTTGCAGTCTGGCGACTGCGGTCCTCCCACTGAAGCCCCACTCCGCTCCGCACTACCCCGCCCCGTTCCTCCAGGACCACCCGCACAACGGCGAGCCCGCCGCGCCGCCCGCGACCTCCACCAGCAACAGCCACAGCACCTCCCCCGCCCTTTCCCGCGCCTCGCCGGCCGCCTTCCCCTCCGCCTCCGCCCCCCTCGTCCTGCCCTTCAGCCTGCTGCTGCCCCCGCGCCTGGCCTCGGTCCACGCCGCGCTCGGCGCGCACGTGGCCGGCCTCGCCATCGCCATGAACTCGGCGGCCTCGCTGCAGCAGCGCCTCGCACACGGCGCCGCCGCGCGCCTGGGTGCAGCGGCGGCCGCGGCCGAACGCGCGCGCCGGCGGCTGCCGCCGCCCGCCGACCTGCCGTCGCTGGTGCACCACAGCGCCACGGCCGCCGCCGCCGCGGCGGAGGAGGGCCTCGCGCTGGCGCTGTCGCACGCCGCGGCGTCGGCGTCCGCCGCCGCCGCCGGCCTGCCGGCGGCTGCTGCCGCCGTGACCGGCAGCGCCGCCGCCGCGGCGGCGGCGGGCGCGGTGACTGCGCCGCACCTGCACATGCTGCGCTCGTCCCGGCGGCGGCTGCGGGCGTCTGTGGTGCCGCTGCTGGACACGCTGCGTGGGCTGCGGCGCGGCTGCACCACGCACGTGCTGCTGCGCTTCATCCTGCACTCGGCGCTGCAGCCGGGGCTGAGGCGGCAGCTGCTCATGCGCCTGGACGTGGCGGCGCAGCGGGCGGCGCAGGTGGGAGGGGGGAGAGCAGGGGGATAGGAAAGGAGGGAGGGGAAAGGGGAGGAGGGCGGGAGGTGCAGGGGCGGAATTGGCGCAGGAACCAAACAGACCGCAAGGGCGTGAAGGGCTGTCGAACTGCAGTATCGGTGTCTCACGCATCCTCCTCACGCCCTCCTCCCGACCTCATGTTTACGTGTGCGCCGCATCCCTCGACCCCCGCAGCTGGCGCTTCTGCAGGAGCAGCACGAGGCCTGGGCCGCGCAGCAGCCGGCGCTGCTGCACCTGGGCACCAGCCGCCACCACCACCTGGGTCGTCACGGTCACCAGCAGGGCCACCAGCACAAGCAGCACAAGCAGCCCAATCACCCGCACCTGCCCACCAGCGCCGGGCCCGGCGGCCGCCCCACCACGGCGCCCGGCGGCGCGGTTGCTGGCCGCATGGCCGCTGGCAGTGGCGGCGGCGTTAGTGGCGGCGCCGCCGGCGCGCTGCCCGCGCCCGCGCCGCTTTCTGCCAGGTGCGTGCGTAGTGGTTCTTATTGCGGGGTTTCACAGAGCCACCATGGCGCTTTTCACGCACTTCCTCTTCCTGCCACAGCTCTCAATGCCACCAAGCCAGCTCTCAAGGGTAGGGGCGTTTCTCTTAACACACACACCGCCCACGTGTTACGCACGCAGGTGGTACCGCTCCGTGTTTGCGGCGGAGATGCGCGCCTGTGTGCGCCAGCTGGAGCTGGGCGGCTGCGGCGACGGCGTCAGTGCCAGCGCCACCAGCCCTCCCTCCGCCCTCCCCGCCACCCCGTCCGCTGCGCCCAGCGCCAAGCGCACCGCCTCCTCCGGGGGCCTGACAGCTGCGGGCGCAGCTGCCGCGGGGGCGGCGGGCGCTGAGGTGTTTGCGGGCTACCGGGACGACGCCACCGCGGCTGTGGGCGAGCCGCCTGGCGCCTTTGACCTGCGTGACCTGTACCGCCTCATCCGCGTGCTGGAGGTGGCGGCGGAGGACCTGGAGGCGTACGAGTGAAGGGGGCGGGCGGGGGCTGAGGCGCAGGCGCGGGGTGGGGTGGAGGTGGAGACCGCACCCGTGGTGGTGGAGGTGGGCGTGGGGCCTGGAAGGAGGGAGGGAGGGAGGGAGGGAGGCGCAAGGCGAGGCCATGAGGGCGCAAGGCGAGGCCGGGGGTGGCGGGGTAGGGGCGCTGCAGAGGGCCGCCGCGGCCGCTGCTGAGGGCGGCGGCGGAGCAGCAGGCCTGGCGTGTGTGGGTTGCTGCCTGGATGGTCGGAGCATCCGGAAGGTGGGGAGGGCAAACAACAGCTTATCGTTGGTTTTTTTTGCACTGTAGTCTTTTGTACGTTAGTGCGATGTACGGTAGCGGTGAGTGGATAGTGGCTGAGGGAGGGAAGGTACGAGCACTTGGTCTGACCTGGTGCTGCCCTTTCCTGTGGTGGTCCACGTCCACGCATCATGGCAGTGTGGTGAAGAGTGTTAAGCACCAGTTTCAGAACGGTGCGTGTCGTGGATGTGATGCTTCGAGCTCGTATGGGCCTCAAGCACACAGCTGTCTCAGCGGGCGTGGTTGTATGATAGGAGTCGTCTTCACCAAACGGGTGTACCAATATCGGCCGTTGGGTTGTTTGTTTGGGTCTTTAGTTCGTCAGCCAAGGCCGGCGCTGCCGCGGCTAGTAAGCTGGCTCGGCAGCTCAACTATAGGTCTTTGTTGTAGCATGCTGCCAGCCTGTGCGCATTTGATGATTCCGGCTAAATGGTCTGTGGTGGCCGGTGACGCTTAGCTTGGATGTGACTGCGCCGTTGTTTGTGGCGGCTGCCTTTGTAGCACCTGAGGTGATGGAAATTTGTTTGTTGCATGGTGTCAATTGGCCTTTGCGAACGTGAGAAAATAATGCTCAGTACAACAATTATTCGGTTTGGCAAGACATGTCGAATGGGTGGATGCAGCGCGCGGGAATGGTGGTGCGCGCTTGGTTTGAGAGGGCCCCCGGGCGTCATACACACACATACACATCACCAGCATACTTATTCTTTTACAGCAGTGGCCCGGGGCCGCAACGTGTTGTGGGCCGGTGCGCAAGTTGACAACAACAAAAACACTGCACACATGACGCCGCGGGCGGGTTGTACGCAAGCTGTCGATACAGTACGTTTGATTTGTGGAGGAGGCAGGCTGAGCAGTTGGGCCGCTACAAAAAGAAGTGTGCCGGCGGTGCATTGTCCGGGCGAGGCGCACGCAAAGCATGGACGAAGGGTGCCTGGAGGATGCGTGCTCTGCAGCAGTGCTGGCCGCTGTCACTGGCGGTGGTGGGGCGGTGTGGCAGCGAGGATCAGGAGAGGAGCATGGGCGCAGATGCGTGTGGCGCATCCGGTGGTCTGGTGTGAGACGGCAAGGGAGGAGGGCTGACCTTGCATGGGTTGGGTGTGTGAGAAGAAAGCCCTGTAGACGATTCCAAAGCAGGAGATGTACGTGTGCGGCATGGCAACAAAGCGCGCGGGTCAGCGGCTGGCATGAGCGAGAGCTGAGGCTGGATGGGCTGGAAGAGGTAGAGGGCTCTGGATAGCGATGGACGACAAGAGTGTGCGGCTGGTGCGTGGTGCGTGTGCGGGTTGCAAGGCAGCTCGCGCAGCGGAGGCACACATGCGCGGTGAGAGCGCAAACGATAAGCAGTCCCCACTGGAAGAACAAAAGAGTGGCACGACAATCCTCGAGTGCTGAACTGCCTAGTTTGCGGAAGCACTGTTTGGGGGCGGAGCAGCGATGTACCAAAACTCATTGTAACATCATCCTATCTCGTGCGGGGTCGCGTTCAAAGGGCACCGTTGCAGTCTGCACTCGCTGCAGGTCCGGCAGAGCAGGAGCGCGTAAGGCCATCAGGGTGCTGCCTTGTACGGACTGCAGAGGCAGGCCCTGCGAGGCGCTCACCTGAGTCACGTGATCACGTCGACTGTTGTGGTCATGCGGGCTTTCACGGATCACCATATCGTGACAGGGGGGAACACTCAACGGGCACGGTGGACGGCTGAAAGCATCGGGAAGACACCGGCTACGTTGCGCCCGTCCACCCGGTCCGGGGCGGGAACGGAAACACGCGAGTGTGAGGCTGTGGATGTCACGCACTCACGCCCACGGCACTTGCCGCAGGCCACCGCTTCAACAAGAACTCAGCGCACATCTGCCGGCTACTGCTGCGGCTTTGCACCTGAGAGGGAGAGCCGCCTTTCTGGTCCCATTACAGGTTGCTTCACGTCACGCGGTCACACGACCTTCATCTCAGGTTTTTGTTGTCCTCAAAAGCGGAGACACCGGACACAAGCCCGTGAGCTACAGCCCACCTTCGCCAACGGACTGTCTCTGCCCAGAACGCATAGCGCTCGAGAGTACAAGAGAGTACAGCCTAGCGCATTGCATCAACACAACCCCGCACCGTGTGCACGACATCCGCCCTTTCAGCGGGACCGAAGCGTGTACAGTGACACGCCGGTCGAAGCGGTAGTGCTCACAATTGAATATCGTCAAACACAATGACACGCACCACTTCCACTTGGTCTGTGAGTGGTGTGGGCGTCATGAATGTTTATTACTACGCGCCTGCCTCTTTATTGTTTAGGCTGTCACCTCACATGTTCGCATGTCACACCACTTAGTGTACGCAGCACCTGGCGCTAAAATCCATGCGAAAAAGGGATTCTAATACCGCTTCATATCAGGTCTCAGATCCGTGACCGGTCTTGGACATACAACTTTATTATAAACGTACTACTCTCATGTAAGCCGTACAAATTGGTTGCATTGCTCATCTGTTCAACACGCTCTCAAAATGCGCTGCGAAGTCTTTTGCAAAGTGCATCACATCACACTGTCACCCTAGCACACGCCCGCCCCTAGCACACGCCCGCACCCTTCATCCGTTCCCGCCCCTGCCTCCTTCCGCGGCCTCTACTTGCACTCCATCATCATCTGCATGTCGGCCGCGGGGTCGGCCACGTTGGCGGGGATGAGGCCAAACCTGTCCACCAGCACGCCCACCGCCTCGGGCGTCAGGAAGGCGGGCAGGCGGGGCCCCAGGCGGATGTTGCGCACGCCCAGGTGCAGCAGCGTCAGCAGCACCGCCACGGCCTTCTGCTCAAACCAGGACAGGTCCAGCGACAGCGGCAGCGAGTTCACGTCCGTCTTGAACACCTTGGCCAGCTCAGTCGCCACCACCAGCGCGCTGTACGCGTCGTTGCCTGTGGTGGTGCACGGGAGGTGAGAAACCTTGAGAAAAAGACTGGAAGAGGACAGGTCGGCACGGCAAGGCCGAAGCACATGGGTCCGCCGCGAGCGTTCCCACAATGACACCATTCCTCCAACGTCCCACCCAAGCCACCATCACGAGCCCGGCAGCACTCACATTGGCCCATGTCCAGCAGACGCGGCAGGTCGGTGCCCGGCAGCGTGCCGAAGTCCTGGTCGAAGATGCGGAACTTGCCGCAGCCCAGGGTGAGCACCATGGTGTTGGTGGGCATGAACTGGTACAGCTTGCTGTAGTACTTGCGCTGCGGCTCCGAGCCGTCGCAGCCGCCCACCAGGAAGATGTGCTCCAGCCGCTTCTCCTGGATAGCCTGAATCACCTGGGGAGCCACGCTCAGCACGCTCTTGTGGCCAAAGCCCACCTGCGGATCACACACCGCACGCGTGGAGAAGGGGGAGCAGGTTTCAGGCCGACGAGTAAATAACAACTCGTGCCAACGCATACTTGGGTTGCAGGCCTCACCGTGCAAGCAGCATGACAACGCGGCTACACAAGCTGCCCTCACACATGGCTAGATAGACTAGGTCCCCAAGCAGCAGCCAGCCGACACGCACGCGCACCGTGACGTCGCGCTTCTTCTCCATCTTGGCGACGGACTCAGGCGTGAAGCCGGGCAGCTGCAGTGCGCGGTTGATGATGGGCGTGAAGTCCTTGTGCCCGGTGGCGTCGGGGCGAATGTGCGGCACGCCCGACAGGCCGGTCTGCAAGCAGGCGGGAGGTGCAGGCGGTGTGAGCGGGCGATACGGCGGTTGGATAAGGAAGAAAGGGCATCACGAGTGGGACGCAGCAACTTGCTTGCAAGACATGCACAACACAGGTTTGATGCCGGCTTTCGCTTCCCTCCCACCGCCCACTCGCCCCCTCTGCCCCTCTGCCCCCACCCACCTCGTTGATGGTGAAGATGTTGTCCTTGTAGGCAGTGAGCGGGTCCAGCACGCAGTTGGTGGTCACCGCCACGGCGCCGGGGAACGCCGCGAAGTCAATCTTTTGGCGGTACCAGGCGCCGCCAAAGTGGCCGACCAGGTGCGGGTACTTCTTCAGGCCGGGGTAGCCGTGCGCCGGCAGCATCTCGCCGTGCGTGTACACGTTGATGCCCTTGCCCGCCGTCTGCTCCAGCAGCATGTGCAGGTCGTGCATGTCGTGGCCGGTCACCAGGATGGCCTTGCCGGGCACGGGGTTGAGCGTGACGGGCGTGGGCACGGGGTGGCCGAAGGTGTCGGTGTGCGCGTTGCTCAGCATCTCCATCACCCTGAAGTTGGTGGCGCCGGCGCGGAAGCAGGCGTCCAGCACCTGACCCACATCGGCGGCGGCGGGCGAGCACAGGAAGTGCAGGTAGGCCTGCACGTCGGCGTACACGGCGGGGTCGGTGTGGCCCAGCGCCTCGGCGTGGTGGGCGTAGGCGCACAGCCCCTTGAGCCCGTACATCAGCAGCTCCTGCAGACCTGCCAGAGTCTCGCCCAGCACATGCTGGCGCTCCTTCACACCCGTCTGAGGGGTGGAGAGAGAGGGATGGGGATGGGTGGGGGGCGGAAGGTGGGCAGGCGTAATATGCAAGCGCGATGGAAGCTGGACTAGTCCAGAACGTTTGTTCAAAGCCCGAGGGCCCGCACCCATTCCACAAGCAAGTTAGTAGCCCTCCCCCAAACCCCACGCCCAAAGCCCCTCCCGCACCCTTACCTTGCTGGCCACCTCGAGCATGTCGCCCACGCCCGCCAGCGCCACGTGCGTGTCGCTGTTCCAGGCCAGCGGGTGCGGCATGGATCCAAACCAGGGCTGGTGGGCGGTCTCGGCGGCCGGCACCGCCACGCCCGCCGCGGCCATCTTGGCTGCCAGCTGCGCGTGAAGCTTGCGGCAGTCGGTCACAAACTCCAGGAAGCGGTCATCTGCGAAGTTGACGTTGGTGAGGGTGGAGAAGATGGCGCCGTTGATGAAGGTGTTGACGGCGGCGTCCTCGATCTTGGCGGGCGAGGTGCGGGCCACGTGCGCCAGGCTGCCCAGGCCCTTGACCGAGTAGATGAGCAGGTCCTGCAGCGCCGACACCTCGGGCGTCTTGCCGCACACCCCGATGTCGGTGCAGCCGGTGCCGCTCTTGGTCTGCTCGCACTGGTAGCTGCGCGCGAGGGCGTGGGGGAGGGGGGAGGGGCGGGGAGAGCGAGGCGAGTTAGGTTGGAATATACGTGGGGCGTCTTGAGACAGGCGCAAAGGCTGCTACACAGGATTTTGGTTGCTTTTGGCAACCAAGGTGCAGTAGCAGCGCATGAGTAGCCGCAACTGCGTCACTGCAACCTTGTTCCGGAACCTCCGCAACAGTCATGCATGTCGCCAGCAAACTTTTCTCTCACCACATCATGGCGCTCTCGGCGTCCAGCAGCTCCTTGCTTTTTTGGATGCGCTCATGCAGGGCATTCTTGTCGTGCAAGTTGTCGCAGCTGGCGGCCTTCTGGAATGCGAAGACGCGCATGACACCGACGCGGCGGCAACCTGCCCGCGCGGCCACCGCGGGAGCGGCAACCTTGCGGGAAGCGGCCGAAGACATGACAGGAGCGCGCAGCATGTTGGCGGAGGGGCTAGAAAGGGCACGCGAGTGCGTGTTGCGGTTCGCGACTGTTGCTCGAGCTGTAGTAAGACTCCTAGAAAGTATCGCGACTATGGTAGGGCTCAAGCTACTTGGTATGAAGTTCAGAAGTGACGGAACGGCTGCAGCTCGGGACTATTTACGGAACCAACCAGCGCCCCTTCGACCCCAAATCCCCGTCACATGCGCGGGAAGCATCATCACCACTGCCCCTTCGCCTCCGTGACACTTTCCTGGCGCCAAACCATGCTAGTGGTTTAGCTTTATGTTGGTTAACTGCATGCAATGAGGTGGTGGTCCCGGGCTGGCCGCACTTTACCGGCGTACCGACATGCGTCCACTCTTGTACCGCTGGAAACCTGCGAAACGCAGCCAGATCTCGCTTGCGAAGTCGCGGCCAGCTGTCTACAACATGCTCGCAGGGCCCGGACTTGTATGATCGCGTCTCGTCGTCTGTCCTGGCGATACCCTGCCCCCGCCCACTCATGAAACCATCCCTGAATACAGCCTTCAAAGCACACGGTCAATCCTGTTGCCAAGAGTTGCCTTGCACCTGTCCCTTGCGCTCCCCACCAGCCCCATCTCACGCGCGCGGGGGTCCCAGTCATTCCACAGAACTGGGGGAGCCGCCCCTGCTCGCTCCTGCAAGCCCATGCCATCGTCGGTCCCGGGGCATTGGTTCGCACTGGTCCACACTGGTATCGTGGGCTAAAAAGAATTGTAAGGAATAACCCCAACTATGATTAAGTGCACAACCTCCACACATTCCTCCCCAGACTTACCCCTAACCCCTCGCTTTCTCCGCATTTCTTTGAATACCGTGCGCAGTGCTCATCAGGGTTGTCCCCAGCGCTCACGCCATGAACACTGCCTTTGCAACACGCCCTCTGGACATCCACACAAACAGGCAATACTAGCGCACCGTATCGCCCAGCATTTCTGAGTTTATGCTGGCGCTTATAGAACCTAACGGAGAATGCATCTACCGGACAGCGTGTCGCGTTAGCCCACAGCCTGAAAGCCACAGCTGCGCTAGCGCCATGCGTCAATCACGTGCGACCCACAAGCAGCATGAATTACTTCTACTATGACAGGAATCACCGTCCACACCTCCATCCCCATAGCTCTTAGAGCGCTGCGCTGAAAAGGAAACACCACACACCAGCCCCAATCAGCTGCAATCGCGCGCCCCCGCTGCTCTACGGTGTCAACTTCTTCAGTGATGTGCTCTAGTCACAACTAGGGGCGCAATCACCCGCAGGTAGCCCGGCTCGCCGGTACCGGCATCAGCCGCCGCGACCATGGCCCCAGAGCCGCCCGCAGCAGGAGCTGACGCCGGGGCAGGTAGGTAGACGCCGGGAGCCAGGCACAGGGCGGCTGACTCCCGCTGCTGTGACTGCCACGGCGGCCCAGCGGCCGCCTCCGCCGCAGGCCGCGGCGCGCCAACCAGCACCAGCGCTGTGGATGAGGCTGCACCGCCGGGCGCGGGGGCCGCGGCGCCCGCGGGGGCCCGCCCACCACCACCAGCACCAGCACCAGCACCAGCACCAGCACCAGCACCAGCACCAGCACCAGCACCAGCACCACCGACAGCCGACAGCCGCAACAGGAGCCGCCCGGCGCTGGCAGGGACGCCGCCGGCACCCACCATGCCGCCAGCTCCCGACCCCGGCACCGCGGCTGGCTGCTCCTGCGCCTGCTCCTGCGCCTGCGTCTGCTGCTGCGGCTGCTGCCGCCGCGTCGTCAGCTGGGAGCCGACCCTGAGGGCCAGTCGCAGCCCCTCGCACACGGCCCGCAGCAGCAGCGGCCGCAGTCGGTCCGCCGCCCGCTCCCGCGCCGCCACTGCCTCGCGCCCTTCTTCTCCCCCTGCGGCGCCATGCGGCGCCACGGTGCCGCCAGCCGCCGCCACGGCCGCGGGCACGGCGACCTGCTGCTGCCGCCCCTCCGGGTGCGCAGGCGCCGGGGCCGCCAGTGGCGGGGCCGTCAGGCCAAGCGGCGGCTGCTCGGGCGCGGGGCGCGGCCCCTGGTGCCTCCACTCCGGTTGCAGCGGCGCACCGCCCTCGCCAACGCCTCTGCCGTCAACGCCGCTGGCGCCAATCGCGCCCACGCTGCTAGTGGTGGTGATGCTGGTGGTGGTGGGAGCGTGAGGACCCACCCACGCCAGCTCTGCCGCCAGCTGGTGGGCGAGCATGTAGGTGACCCCACGGAAAGAGGCTACCGCTGCAGCTGACGGCGGAGACCGCGCCTCCTCCGGCCGCTGCTGCTGGTATTCCTCTGCCTCCTCCATCTCCTTCTGCTGCCGCTGCTGCTGCTGCTGGTGCCCCGACTTTGCCTCCTGCTCCTTCCCTTCCTGCTGCTGCGGCTGGGCTACGTTCATGGCCGCATCCGCAACGCGCGCATACGCGGCGCACACTCGTGCCCGGCTGCACTGCCAGCCCGTCTGCACGTGCACAAGGAAGAAGGCCAAACATCAGCACACAAAACGGTTCTAATCAATGCCGGAGTCAGTCAGTACGCTACCCCACAGCCCTGGTCGTTTGCCGCGAAACCGACCCAAGCCCGTGCGCGTGCACCACTCCAACGCTAGAGACGCGATGACCCTGCCCCCAAGCGTTCGTGTGGCCTTGCGCGCGCACCTGCTCCTCCGGCGCCAGCCCCAGCGGCGGCTGCTCCAGGTCCAGGCCCAGCGCCTCCGCTTCCTGCCCCAGCATCAGCGCCAGCGGCCGGCCCCACACGTGCGCCTGTGGCAGCACGGCAGTCGCCACACCGACGGCGACGTCAGCGCGCATTTGGTTTTGCGGGCGGTCAGTCGGTGATGGGGGCGGGCGGCACCGCAGCACCGTACGCAGCCAGTGCGTGCGCACGCGCCTTGGCTCTGAGCAAGCGGCAAAGCACGTACGGCACCCGTGCTGTCGTGCTTGACAAGCTGCAAGCCCTGCCTGGCGGAGCATGATCAATGTCTGCAAATCCCAAGGGCCCCCGCCAGTCTGCCGCCGCGCGCGCACCCACCCACCCACCCACCCACCCAACCACCCGCCCATCCACCCACCCACCCACCCACCCACCCACCCACCCACCCACCCACCCACCCACCCACCCACCCAACCACCCGCCCATCCACCCACCCACCCACCCACCCACCCACCCACATCCACATACACCCACACCCACACACATACACACACATACATACATACACACACACGCACACACACACACACACACACACACACACACACACACACACACCTCCATCCAGCGGTTTATGCCGTCGGCCAAGCGGCGCTGCATGTCCAGGTCTGGCGCGTGGCCGCGGTGTGGGGCGAGGCCGCGGCCGTTGGGGTTCGTGGCCACAGCCAAGTCCGAGCTGCGCGGGTGTGCGGCAGCTGTGCCGAGCCCTCCGGCGCAGCTGTAGCCCACGACGTCGTCGCCAGCGGCCGTGGCAGGGCCCGGCAGACCGCCGCGCCCGCACGTCCGCAGCGCGTGCTGGTGCTGCTGCGCCTGCTGCTGCTGCTGCTGCGCCTGGTGCTGCCGCTGCGCCTGCTGGTGCGTGTCCAGCGCCTGACAAGGGCAAGGAAGCAGAGCGCGGGCGTCCCATGTTCTCAATACCGGCAGGAGAAAACGATAGCCCACGTGCGCTAGCGCGCCTCTGCACGTGCGGACGTGAATCAGCCCAACCCTGGCGCTGCCGTTTTCATCATGCCGTTTGCACCAGCGCGCCGGCTTGGGTTTGCCATCAGCGCCTACACCACACGCCAATCCCGTACCATAGATACCGTACGACATACCACTACCCACCAGCAGCGCGACCCCCTCCCCCGCGCCTCACCTCCACGGTTGCCTCCAGCGCCCCGCAGTACTGTCGCAGCCACCGCGCCAGGCGGCCCGCAGACTGGGGCTCCAGCCCGCCGCCGCCCACGTCCGGCCACTGCCCCAGCTCCAGCCCCCGCCGCTCCAGGTCCTTGTCACGCACCTCCTCCTCCATCTCCTCCTCCCCCTCCCCCTCCTGCTCTTCCTCTTCCTCTTCCGCTTCCTCCTCCACTTGCCCATGACCGCCGCTTTCCGCTAGCAGCACCGCCGCGGCGTGCTCCCTCGCCCGCCCACCCGCCCGCCCACCCGCCCGCTTAGCCGCCCGCTGCTCGGCCGCAGACTCCTCTCCGGAGGATGCAACGCCCGCCAGCTGCCCCTCCGCGGGGTCCTGCAGCGAATGCGACTGAGGCTGCAGCCGCGACTGCTGCGGCCGCGGGTGCTGCGGTGCGCGCACCGCGGCCTCCCGCTGGCCGAACTCTTCGTCCCCTCCCTCCATTTTCTCCCGCTCCTCCTCCATCCGCTGCTCCGCAGCATCTGGGGAGGGCCCGCCCTGCAGTGTCTCCCCCTGCCCCTGCGCCGCCGCCACCACCAGCGCCGTCTGCTGCAACACGCGCTCGCGGGCTGGAGGCGACTGCGAGTCAGGCAAGGGGGAGCCAGTGCCCCTCGCACAGGGCTCGTCGTTGGCTACTGCCGCGGGCCGCTTGACCGGCGGCATCAGCCTCCATGCCCCGTGCCCGGCGGCGGCCTCGGGCCCCGCCGCATGCTTCGTCCCCCTCCCAGCCTCCACCTCCGCCTCCACCTCTGCGACCTCCTGCTCACCATCCTCCGATTTCAAGCCGGCCGATGCGTCGCTTCCCCCGCCCGTGTCCTCCCGTAACACCGCGGCTGCAGCCCTGCGGCGCGTGGCCGCGACGCGCCTGCCCGGCTGCAGCGAGCTCGCCCCCGCCGCCGGTGTGGCGGTGGTGGCAGTAGCAGGTGCTGCTGCTGCTGCTGCGCTTGCGCCTGCACCTGCGGCGGCAGTAGCAGCGGCGCGCGTCTTGCCGGCATCATTGTAGGAGTGCGTCCGGCACCAGCGGCAGTAGCAGCTCTTGCAGGTCTTCAGCCCCGGCGTTGACTTGTGCCTGTACACCTTTTTGTTGGCCAGGCTACAGCCGCACGCGGCGCAATGCGTGGCGGCGCCGGGCGCCTGCGCCCCGCCCGCCTCGGAATGGGGTTCCGGCGGCAGCAGCACCCGTGTAGGCGGGGACAGCGGCCCGGGTCGTGTCGGCTGCGGCGCCTGCGATGCGTGCCGCCCCGCATGTGCGGCCGGATGGCTGTCCTGCCGCTGCTCCTGCGTTGCATGCTGTTGTAGCGGCTGTTGCTGCTGTTGCTGTTGCGGCTGTTGCTGCTGCGGCTGTTGCTGCGGCGCGGCACCTGTCGCGGTCCAGGGCTCGGCGTGCGGGCGCACAGTGGTGTCAGCCGGGCGTACAGTGGTGTCAGCCGGGCGTACAGTGGTGTCAGCCGGGCGTACAGTGGTGTCAGCCGGGCGCACAGTGGTGTCAGCCGGGCGCACAGCAGCAGCGGGCGACGCCGCCGCGGGCACACCAGCAGTTGCCTGGGGCGCCGCGCCGCTGAGCCCCCACGCTGCAGCCGCATGCGGCGGTTGCTGTGACCGCACCTGTAACTGCAGCAGCTGCTGCTGCTGCAGCTGCGGTATCTGCGGCTCCGACTGCGGCTGCTGCAATGTCTGTTGCGTTGGCTGTTGCAGCGTCTGCTGTTGCGTTGGCTGTGGCTGCGCCTGCGCCTGTGGCTGTGGCTGTGGCTGTGGCTGTGGCTGTGGCTGTGGCTGTGGCTGTGGCTGTGGCTGTGGCTGTGCACGAGGTGGGCTGCTTGTGCGCGCGTGGCTGGGCACCCTGTGCCCGGCGGCCTGCGTCGTGGGGGGCTGCAGGTCGTGGCCGCCGTCCCCACCCCACAGCGCCGGTGGCGGCGCCAGCGTGGGGTAGGCCCAGGCAGCGGGCATGGCGCCGGTGCTTGCGCGGCGCTGCGGTTCTTTCGGCTGCTGCTGGTGCTGCTGGTGCTGCTGGTGCTGCTGAAGCTGCGTATGCTGCGGCGGCGGCGCGCTGGCGTGAGGGACTGTGGGTGCCCGGACCCGCATCGGGGCTGCACCACCCGCTGCTGACGACGACGCCACAGCTGCAGCTGCTGGGGCTGCTGCTTGCGTAGCTGCTGCCACGCTGCCAGCGGCGCCACCATGAGCCACGTAGCCCGCCGCGGTCGCGGCTGTGGGCGCAAAAATGCCCGTGCCCGTGCCCGTGCCCGTGCCCGTGCCCGTGCCCACCAGAGCTGCGGCGGTGGCTGCAGGGCCCCGTGTTGGCGCCCCAATGCGGTGCAGCCCCGAGCCCAGCGGAGCGAGCGGAGCCAGCGCGGCAGGCGCCGGCGCCGGCACCGCTGCAGGTGCAGGTGCAGACGGGGGCGGCTGTGGGGGCGGCTGTGCGGGTGGCTGTGCGGGCGGCTGTGGGGGCGGGCGGCTCTCGCCCAGCAGCACCCACTCCAGCATCGCACTGTCACTGGCACCGCCTCCCAGCGTTACGCTGCCCGTGGCGCCCGAGCTGCCCGCGGCTGTGTGTGGAGCGAAGCCGCCGCCGCCCGCCGCAGCACTGCCCGCGCCGCGCTGGGATGTCATCAGTGGCGGCATGAGCGTCTGTGCCGGCATTGTCGGCTGCCCCAGTCCACGGCCCTGCTCCTGGCCGTGCCCTTGGCCGTTCCCCTTCTCCTGCCCCTGCCCGCCTGGTGGCGACGACAGAGCCGCCTCGAGCCGGGCATACGCCTGAGCCAGCCGCTGCTGCTCCGGCGGCTCAGGTTGCAACCGCTGCTGCTGCTGCTCCTCCGGCTGCAGCACCTGCAGAAGCAGCCGCGGCTGCCATCTGGGCTCCAGCACGTGCGGCTGCTGCTGCTGCTGCTGCTGCCGCTGGAGCTCCGCCTGCTGCTGCTGCTGCTGCTGCAGGAAGTGCTGGTGCCGCTGCCGCACCTCCTCCGGCACATTGTCCACCACGTGCATAGCGCCGGGCCCACCGTCGCCGCCTTCACCACCGCCGCTGGCACCACCGCCACCGGCACCACCGCCGCCGGCACCGCCGGCACCACCGCCGCTGACAGGCCCACCGGCGCTGACAGGCCCACTACTGCCGCCGGTCACAGCACCGGGGCCGCTCCTTCTGTGGTAGATAACACCGGGCATGGCCACGGATGCAACCAAGGGTTGTTGCAGGCTCCCAGCTGCGGTGTGGCCTCGGTATGCTGGCGCCGCGGCAGCTGCTGCCGCGGCGGCCGCAGCCGCCACCTTTGCAGCCGCCGCTGCGGCCGTTGCGGCTTCTGCTGCGGCGGCGGCCGTCCCCGTTGCCGCCACCTCCGCCACTGCGGCTACGGCTGCGGCCGCTGCGGCCGCAGCCGCCCTTGGAGAGATGGCCTCTGGTGGTGTTGTTGGTGTTGGTGTTGGTGGTGGCTGCAATGGTGTTGGTGCTGATCGTGGTGGTGGCAGCGGTGGTGCCTGTGGTAGTGCTGCTGCTGTCAGGGATACCACTGCATCACGCGCTTCGGAGGCGTGTGAGGAGGCGTGTGAGGAGGCGTGTGCACAGGCCAACGTGGAGTTGGCTAGCAGCTTGCCTGGAGGGCTGAAGCTTCCAGGTGTCTGGTACTGCACCAGCTGCAGCGGCTGGTGCTGTCGTTGCTGCTGTTGCTGCAGCTGCTGCTGTTGCTGCTGCTGCAGCTGCTGCTGTTGCCGTTGTTGCTGCTGTTGCTGCTGTTGTTGCTGTTGCTGCTGCTGCTGTTGCTGTTGTTGCTGTTGCTGTTGCTGTTGCTGTTGCTGTTGCTGTTGCTGCTGCTGCTGTTGTTGCTGCTGCCGACGTTGCATGTTCTGGTGGTGCTGTAGCCGCAGTTGCTGCATGCTCGCCAAGGTGCCCTGTGCCAGCTGCTGCAGCTGCGCGTCTTGCAGCTGCGCCTCCACCTGCTGCTGGTTTGGCGCCTGCATGTGGGGCTGTTGCTGTTGCTGCTGTTGCTGCTGTTGCTGCTGTTGCTGCTGCTGTTGCTGCTGTTGCTGCTGGTGTTGCCGCATCAAGAGCATGTGACGTTGCGCCGGCATGAGCAACGCAGCAGCGCCCGCGGTACGGACAGAAGCCGGCGCCGCCACCGCCGCCGTCGCCAAACTTGCAGCAGTGGCGGCGCCGGCGCCCAGGCCATAAGCAGCGGCCGCAGCTCCAGCGTAGGCTGGCAGCACACCCGCGGCCTGAGCCGGCGCGGCCAGCGTGCCTGCGGACGTGAGTGTGGCGGCCTGGGTGGACAGAGGCGCCAGGTCCTGCATCAGCCGTGGCGGGTTGGGCGGGTTGGGATGGGGCTGGCGCTGCGGCTGGCGCTGGGGCTGGGGCTGGCGCTGCGGCTGCTGGCGCTGGGGCTGGGGCTCGCCGGACAGCAGGCACGGCGCCGCATCCCGGGCCCCGCCGTCCGAGGCGCGGTGCTGCTGCGCCTGCTGCTGCGCCTGTGGCTGCGCCTGTGGCTGCCGCTGGGGTGGAGTGCCGGCGCGCTGGGCCGCTGCCATGAAGGCGGCCATCGCTTTGACAGAGGGCCCAGGCACGGCTGTGTCCCGCTGCTTCGAGGCTGCGGCGAGCGATGCTGCTATCCCTGCGGCCGCGGCCGCACGCGCGCCCGCACTCGCCAGATGCAGCCTGCGCGAGAGGCTGAGGTGCGGCCGGCCGGAGGCCGGGGCACTGGTCGCGGCAGACGGAGTCGGGCCGTCCGGGTGGTTGGCACACGCGCGCTCCGCGCCTGCAGATGCCTCAACCGGCTGTGCCTGGCCGGCCGCGGCGCCTGACGCGTGCCTGCCCGCGGCGCCGCCCTCGCCCGCAGCACTGCTCGGCCTGAGCGGCATGCAGGCTCCAGGCATGCCGGCCCCTGGCGTGCCGGCTCCAGGCGTGCCGGCGCGCGTGCCTGCGGGCGGCGCCGGCGCTGGCGCTGTTGCAGCGGCTGCCGCTGCGGCTGCTGCTGCTGCTGCTGGTGGCATCCGCTGTGACGACGCGGCGGGCGCCCCGGCAGCTGCCGTTGTCGGCACACGTGCGCCCTTGCGCCGCTTGCCGCCCGCCGCTGCCACGCCCTCTGACGCCGCCTTCCGCTCGTGGCACGGCGCGCACACGATGCGGGAGGGGTCGCCGCACTCGAACCATGCGACCCAGGCATCCGCCGCGTTGCCTCCGCCGCCACCACCGCCACCGCCACCGCCGCCGGCTCCTGCGCCGCCGCCGCCACCGCCGCCGCCACCCGCAGCGCCGCCGCACTTGGCCCCACACACAGCACACCAGCGGAAGTCCAGCTCAACCATCTTCAGCGGCCGCCGGCCCAGCCTCCCGCGCTGCGGCTGCAGCTCCTGCTGCTGCAGCTCCTGCTGCTGCAGCTCCTGCTGCTGCTGCCGCTGCTGCTGCTGCAGCTGCTGCTGCTGCTGCTGCTGCTGCTGCTGCTGCTGCTGCTGCTGCATGTCCGACCTGTCGGCCTGCTCCAGCAGCGGCTGCAGCCCCAGCAGTGTCTGGCGCTGCATGTGCAGCTGGCGCAGCCGCAGCGGCAGGAAATCGAGCAGCAGCGGCAGCACCTCCAGCGCCGCAGCATGGTTGCCTGGCGTCGCTAATGCGCCAGCTTGGACGGCGTCCGGGGCTGCTTCCACTCCCGCCCCTGCTCCCGCTCCCGGCTTCGCGCCCGCCCCCGCGTTGGCCTCCGCACCCTGCCCCGCGCTCATGGTCGGCATCGGTCGCGCCGCCTCGTGGTCCTGGCGCAGCTGCCCCCAGGCGCCCGCCTGCGCCCTCAGGCCCTGGCCGCCTACTGAGCTCTGCGCCACAGCCGCCGCCGCCGGCACCGCAGCCAGGACCCCACATGGGACCCCACATGGCAACTCCGCCGCCGTCATGAAGGCAGTCGGCGCGGCCGCTGCAGACACGTCGGCCGCTGCGGCGCCGGCAGCCATAGGCCCAGGCCCGCCGTAAGCCGCTGTCGGCGGCACCGCACGTCCGGCGACCACCTCCGCTGCGCCGCTGCCTCTGCCGCCGGCCCCACCGCTGCCACAGCCATTGCCGACTGCGGCTGCATCGCCGGCATTTCCGGCTGACATCGCTTGCGGCGGCGCCGGGCCGCCAGCCTCCCGGCCGCCACCCGGCTCATCCAAGTGGCCGCTGGGACCCGCCACCGCCGCCGCGGGGTCCTGCTCCTCCGCCAGCTCGGCCAGCCGCCGCGTGCGGGGCTGGCGCGGCGGCCGCAAGGCGGCCGGCGACACCGCCGGCGGTGGCGGCGGAGGCGAAGGCATCGCCAGCCACGCCGTGGCTTGCGCTGCACCCCTTGGCACTGGTGCCATTGCGTCTGCCACTGCCACTGAAACTGCCTCTGCCTCCACCTCCGCCTCCGCCCCCGTCCCCACCCCCACCTCCGCCACTGCCTCCACCTCCGCCTCCGCCTCCGCCCCCGCCCCCGCCTCCACCCCCGCCTCCGCCTCCGCCTCCGCCTCCGCCTCCGCCTCCGCCTCCGCCTCCGCCTCCGCCCCCTTAGCCTCCGCCCCCTCCGCCTCCGCCCCCTCCACCGCCGCCCACTCCGCCTCCGCCGTGTTGGCCCCGTCTGGTGGCGACTGATGCTGAGGGTGCGGCTCCGCAGGAGCAGGCTCCTGCTGCGGCTCCCACTGCGGCTGCTGCGGCTGCTGCGGCTGCTGTGGCTGCGGCTCCCACTGCGGCTCCCACTGCGGCTGCTGGGGCGGCTGCGGCTGCGGCTCCCACTGCGGCTGCTGGGGCGGCTGCGGCTGCTGTGGCTGCGGCTCCCACTGCGGCGACCGCGGCTGCTGGGGCGGCAGCGGCTGCGGCTCCCACTGCGGCTGCTGCGGCTGCTGCGGCTGCTGTGGCTGCGGCTCCCACTGCGGCTGCTGCGGCTGCGGCTGCGGCTCCCACTGCGGCTGCTGCGGCTGCTGCGGCTGCTGTGGCTGCGGCTCCCACTGCGGCTCCCACTGCGGCTGCTGCGGCTGCGGCGACCGCTGTGGCTGCGGCTCCCACTGCGGCTGGGGCGGCAGCGGCTGCGGCTCCCACTGCGGCTGGGGCGGCAGCCGCTGTGGCTGCGGCTCCCACTGCGGCTGCTGGGGCGGCAGCGGCTGCGGCAGCGGCTGCGGCTGCTGCGGCTGCTGCGGCTGCTGTGGCTGCGGCTCCCACTGCGGCTGCTGGGGCGGCTGCGGCTGCGGCAGCGGCTGCGGCGGCTGCGGCTGCTGCGGCTGCTGTGGCTGCGGCTCCCACTGCGGCTGCTGGGGCGGCAGCGGCTGCGGCAGCGGCTGCGGCTGCTGCGGCTGCTGCGGCTGCTGGGGCGGCAGCGGCTGCGGCTCCCACTGCGGCTGCTGCGGCTGCAGCGGCTGCGGCTGCGGCTCCCACTGCTGTGGCTGCGGCTCCCACTGCGGCTGCTGCGGCGGCTGCGGCTGCGGCAGCGGCTGCGGCTGCTGCGGCTGCTGCGGCTGCTGGGGCGGCAGCGGCTGCGGCTCCCACTGCGGCTGCTGCGGCTGCAGCGGCTGCGGCTGCGGCTCCCACTGCTGTGGCTGCGGCTCCCACTGCGGCTGCTGCGGCGGCTGCGGCTGCGGCGGCTGCGGCTGCGGCTGCTGCGGCTGCTGCGGCTGCTGGGGCGGCAGCGGCTGCGGCTCCCACTGCGGCTGCTGCGGCTGCAGCGGCTGCGGCTGCGGCTCCCACTGCTGTGGCTGCGGCTCCCACTGCGGCTGCTGCGGCGGCTGCGGCTGCGGCGGCTGCGGCTGCGGCGGCTGCGGCGGCTGTCCCGGTCCTTGCATGCCCAGCAGCGGCTCCTCCCGCGCGTGCTGCGCCGCCGGACCTGGAGCCGCCACCGGTTGAGCAGTTGCCGCCGCCGCCACCACTGGCACGTCACACGCGACATCGGCCGGTGCAGCCTGCGCCACATCCGCTGGCACCTCCGCCGCCGCCAGCGCCGCCGCCTCCAGCAACACCGCAGCCGTCCCTCGGTGAGGAACCGCCGCGGCCGCCGCCGCCTCCTCAGCTGCCATCGCAGCTACTGCCATCGCCTCTGCTGCTGCTGCTGCTGCCTGGCTGATGGCATCACCGGCGGCATCACCGGCGGCATCACCGGCAACTTGCGCTTGGGCTGTGCCGCCAGTCTGCACATCCGCTGCCGGCTTCACTGCAAGCGCCATCGGCGGCTCCACCCCCTGCGGTGCCGCATCTTCACCCGCTGCAGCTACTGCCTCGGCCCGGCGTGCCTCCCGCGTAGGCCCACGCCTGCGCCCCGGCCTCGGTGCCGCCGCCGCCGCCACTCTTTCTGCATGCTGCTGCCCACTCGCCTGCACAGAAGTGGCCTCAGCCGACGGCGCCTCAGCGGCATCAGCCGACACTGGCGCTGCTCCTGCCACCGCTGCAGCTCCTGCCGAGTCTGTGGCTTCTCCTTCTCCCGCTCGGGTTCGTTCTCCCGCTTGGGCTACTGCTGCCGCTGCAGCTCCTGCCTCTTCCGGCGTCGTTGTACGCGCCACGGCTGCCACGGCCGCGGCAGCCGCTGCGGCAGCACCACCACTGGCAGTGGCGGCGGCACCGGTACCGGTGGGCTCGGGGGCCGACCCCTCACCCGACCTCCAGAGGCCGCGTTCGCTGCAGGTGCGGCATAGGTACAAGCCCAGCCGGGTGGGGTGCGTGCGCCATCTGCTGTTGCCATCGCCCTTACCGCAGTTCGCACACTCCCGGCCGCCCGCCTCCTCTAGCGACCGCGTCCCGGTGGGGCCGTAGAAGCCGTGGGAGCTGACGTTGCGGCGGCAGCAGGTGTCACAAGTGTAGGCGCGGGTGCGGTGCGTGAAGAAGCCGTGCTGCTTGTTCTTGCGCAGGAGGTACGGCGAGCCGCACGTGACGCACGCATACGAAACGGCTGCTGCCGCAGCTGCAGCTGCGGCTGCACCTGTGGTTGCGGCTGTTGCAGGGGCGGTTGCAGGGGCTGCGGCTGCGGCTGTGGCGATGGCTGCGGTTCTGGGTGCGACTGCTGCAGGGGCTAAAGGGGCCCCAGGAGGCGGGGAGGCGGGCCGGCTCTGCGGGGGGCTGGCCGCCGGGGCGGCAGCGGCGTTTCTCGCGGTCGGCGCAGACCGCCTGCGAGTGGCGGGTGGTGCTGTGGGCGGCCGTTCGTCTGCGGTTGACGCCCCTCGGCGCCGTTTTCCATTGCCTGACCCAGGTCCCGCCCCGTCAGAGGCTGCTTGTGGCGCTGCCGCTGCCGCTGCCGCTGCCGTCTCTGCGCCCCTGCAGCCCGCACCGGCGCCCTGTGCGGACTCCCCTGCCCCTGCTTCCCCTGCCCCTGGCCGTGGTGGTTCTGCCCGTTCTGTCTTTCCGTGCGACGCATCACCCTCCTCATTGCCTTCATTGCCGCCCACAGCCTCGCTGCCAGCTCTGTCGCCACCCCCCGCAGGTGCAGGTGCAGCTGCCGCCGCCGCCGCCGCCGCCCGCAGGCGCTTCAGCGGCTGCTGGCCAGCCCGCTGCGGCGGCGCCTGGCGGCGTGCGCCCGTGGCCGTTGCCGTCCCCTGCTGTCCCTCCTCCACCTGCCGCTGCAGCTGCTGCTCCTCCGCCTGCTGCTTTTGCTGCTGCTGCTGCTCCGCACTCCGTGCGGCCCGCCAGAGCGACCCCTGCTGCTGCTGCCGCTGCTGCCCCTGCTGCTGCCGCCGCGGCTGCTGCTGCTGCTCCGCCTGCGGCTGCGTTTCCTGTAGGCCAGCGCTGTTCAGGCGCGCACTCTGGCGCTTAGCTGGCGCCTTCGTGTCCGCAGCAGGCGAAGCAGATGGCAAGCCAGCACCGCCGCCGTGATTACCACCGTCCGTAGCTGAAGCAGCAGCGCGAATTGCATCCACCTGACCGCCAGGGGCAGGGCCCCTGCGCAGCATGCTGCTGCTGCCACGGGTGCGCTTGGCGGGTGGCTGGCGGTTGTCGCCGACGACGACGGCTGCCGCCGCAGCCTGTGAGGCAGGGTTTGGCGGGTCCTTGGGGGCAGCGGCGGCGCCTCCGCCTTCGCTTCCGCCAGTGTGCCGCGACCCTGCCTGCGTCTGCATCTGCATCTTTGCCGCCGCCGCTCGGGCTGCGGCCCGTGGCGGCGGCGGCGGATGCGCCCACGCACCCGCCTGCACAGGCGGCGGCAGCGACGGTACAGCGGCACTGCAGCCGGGCGCCCCCTCACGTTGCATTTCCCCGAGGGCCAATGCCGCCGGAACGGGCTCCGTTGAGCTAGTACCGACAGCGTGCACCTGCGCGGCGAGCTCCTTGTGACCAGGGAGACCCAGCTCCAGCAAAGTCTCCCGTTCTGCACATTGCAGGGTTGCTGACTACTTCTTGCACGTTTACGGGACGGGGGCTGCAAAAAAGGGGGGCCGCGAAAACGATGCAATATAATGACGCTGGAGTGGGCGGTCAGAGATATAATACCATGCACGGTTAAGTCTTTGAGGAGATCACGATTATGGTTTGAGCACTAGTTTTGTATATATCTCAGACTGGGACTAGTAATGAGTCTAACAGGCTGTTTCCACTTGGCCCCACTACAGACCGAAATCCCGATTCCCGGCAGCTTAGCCTTGCCAATCGAATGCAAACAATGTATTTTGCTTAGTGTTTGCTAATGCGCTTGGTTGCAAGTGAAATCATGCGAAGACCAGGAAGTCGGGGTTCCCACTTGACCTCCACTATTTGACCCCTGCTCCCGAGCAGCCCTCTAAAGCACTTTTTGCCACTAGTGTCCAGGCCGAAGCTTTGGAGCTAATTCCAAGCAATATAAATCAAGTTGCATACGCAAGTGCCATATATTCAATTTCCACTTGGGTCTGTGCTTGTTGGAGCGAGGTAGAGGGCCGCGAAGTGGCCGCGTGAGCCTGGAACCATACTTTCTATGCCGAATACACGCGATCAAGCTCTTTCCATTGCTGAAAGAATCGCCTCCGAAGCTGTATTAGAAACGCCTTTCCACTTAGCTCCCACTAATGGCCTTTTCGCGCTAGTGTAGTGGGCCGAGTGGAAACAGCCTGTAATGTTTGCATTGTAACCGCTGTTCGGACACGCGATCTCACAAACTAAAGGCAACGAAGCTGCATAGGTTCAGCAGTAGTCTAGGCGTCAACTTTAATCGCGTTGGAGTCCCGCTGACGAAGCGCGCTATTTCTCGCAAGTGGTGCCGGCTGCCCCTAGTGTGCTGTGCACTAGCACAACTGGAGCCCTCCCTGCTGCACAGCTAGCCTTGGTGGGAAGGGGGTACGGGCGTAGGGGCAGATGGCGCTGGTAGGCCTCCTATAACTGGATTGGGCACGCCAGGCCCGGCAATTGGATGCCCACGGAAGGATGCGAGGATGTCAACAAGGCCAGGACCATCAACAGGTGGGCAAAACGCCGGGGGGTGTACTGTGCACAACGGCTCTTTGCACATCCGTGGAAATGCTGTACCCGGGCCGGCGGTATTCACTCGTCCTCTTGTGCCGACAAGCCACCAGCAGGCAGGATAAAGTTGCGCCCGAGCATGCAATACTGTAACATGCTTGTGCGCCCTGCCTCTGAGCTGAATTGCGTATCAATCTATGTGTCGTATCGTGCAGATGCCGACCGATACCCTGGCCCACAAAGATCCAACAGGCGTTCCCGCCCCAAGGCCCCCTGCTACCCCAGAGCCCAGAGGCCCGCCGTGGCGGTTGGCGCCCTCAGCGAACCAAGCACAGTGGAATTAGGAAGACACGAGCACCAACACATGCGTAATCAGAGAAGTGGAAAGGGAAAGCTGGGGAAAGGGCTGTTTGGTCTGATGTCCCCAGGGATGTCAGATCCCTCCCCTAGCAGCACCGGTACTCTTATGGTCAATCGCACTGATGAACTTGACTTTCACCGCATGCGTAAGCCTTTCTCGCGCGGGTAGCAAGGTAAACCAACGCGGACCGATGTGCGTTCCGCTCCGCAACGCCAGGATGGCGCAACGGCATTCGGTGGTGCACCTCGTTTCTGTACACACCTTTCTGTACTTTATTAAAGCAAAGATCATGGCTCATGCAAAGGGGGGGGGGGCATGCTTGACGGGGAAACGGCACGCTATGGGATGAGCCGTGGGAAGAGCAGGGGCAAAACTTTCTGGGAGTGCTTGCAAAACGCGAAGGCAAAAAGCACTGCCACACAAGTCCAGGCACATTTTCCAGAAGCAGTCGATAACAAAGGGTACCTCCGTGGTTTTGTGACGCGGCAGGGAATTCTCCCCACGACGTGCCCCAGCCTTCAAGCTTGCTCTGTACTGTATGGGACTACTGATACGCATCATATTGGCAGTGGGCATTTGATGCGGCTGGCGCGGGAGCGCTTGAACACCGAGCAATGGGAGCTGCAACAAAGCCTGCTTGCGAGGTGAGTGCCTTGGAAACCATCCGCATCGCACCTGGTTTACCGGATGGCTTAAGCATTTGGCCTTTACAGTCGACGCGGCGGGGGGCAAAACCCTTGCTGTCCGTTGCCTCAACTCCCTCGGCTAGTGGCCCAGTCCTAGTCTTTGTATATATAGGCACAATGAACGCAGAACAATGCTGTGGTGAGCGCGCACTTGCCTTGCTCTGGCAAGTGAAGCGGTAAATTGCCGCGACCAGCATGCCCGCGCTTGAGTGCGCAGGGCGATCCTCGCTCGTGCTAACGTGCTTGCTAAATAGCATCGCACACGTGGCTGCGCAGGGTGCCGGAGGAGCTCGCTGCCCCGGGCGACGGCGACGGCCTGGACGCACTGCCGGCACCAGGCCCGGGCCCAGCCGCGCCCTGGGCCGCTTGGCCCGCCGCACACACGGACTCTGAGGCGGGCGCTCCGCACGCACCAGGCGCCATGCCTCCAGCTCCCTCCGTTGGATACAGCGGGCGTGGCTACGGCGGTACTGGCGGCGGCGGCGGCGGTGGCGATTGCGGCGGTGCGAGCGGTTGGCCGGCTGCAGCGCACTGCGCCCACACTTATTATAGCTACGCCGATGGCGACGGCGAACGCGACGGCAACGGTAACGGACACGCTACCGAACGCACAGCTCACTGGGAGGACGCCGGCCTGCTTGACGGCGGCGGCGGCGGCGGCTCCTCCGCCGCCACGCCGCTGCTGGCTGGCGGGGAGGCGTACGAGTGGGCGGCGCCCGCCAACCTGGACCTGTTCTTCACACGCGTGTACCGGTGCGTGTACGTGTGTGTGTGTGTGTGTGTGTGTGTGTGTGCGTGTGCGTGTGCGTGTGCGTGTGTGTGCGTGCGTGCGTGTGTTAGGTTGAGCGGGCGGATAGGTGGGCGGGTGGAGCTGTATTGTGGGGTGGTGTGACTCAACGAGGCGGGCAGGGCTGTGGCCTCTGCTGTGCTGCCGTCGTGCTGATGCTTCCCCACCGGATCTGGAGCGCGGCCTGAATCACCCGTAGATCCCCAAATCGCCACCGCCCTTGCCATGCGCCTCTATATCCTTCTCCTCCTGCTCCCGTTCGTCCTCTCCTCCCTCTCCATCTCGCCCCACTCCCCTCCTCTCCCCTCCTCCCGCCCCCCTCTCCCCTCCCCCCGCCTGCCCCCGCCTGCCCCCGCAGCTACTGGCATGAGCGCGGCCTGCGCTCCATCCTGCTCGCCGGCGCCCTCAACCTGCTGGCGCTCGCCTTCACCGCCGCCTTCTCCACCTTCCTGCTGCTCTTCGTCGACTGGGGCGCGCTGCACACGGCATGCCTGGCGCCGCGCGCCGGCGGCGGCGGAGCCGCCGCCGCCGCCGCCGACAGCGGTGGAGGCGACGCAGGAGGCGCTGGCGGAGCAGGCGGGTGTGACTTGTTGTCGGTGGGACTGGACCGGCGGCCGCTGCTGGGCCGGGGTCTGGGTCCGGGGCTGCTGGCGGTGTGCTACGTGGGGTTGTGTGTGGGCTACCTGGGCTGGAGCGCGGCGCACTGGGTCAGCGATGTGGGCCACATGCGCGAGGTGGGCGCCTTCATGGCCAGCAGGCTGGGCATCAGCGAGGCCAAGGTGAGGGAGGGGGGAGGGGGGAGGGGAAGGGGGGAAGGGGGCTGGCGAGGGGGAGGGAGGGGTTGGCGAGGGGGGAGCTGTTTATGCCCAAGCCCAAGGGAGGAGGAGGCAGGAGGGAGGGAGGGAGGGGGGAGTTGCAGGAGGGGGTTTTGTGCAGAGGGAGGGCTGGGGCGTGTGACTGGATGGGTGCTCAGGGCGAGGCTGGGAGGGGGCACGGCGTGGAGATGCATGTGTGTGTCACCCGTCCGGAAAGGACGGCGGTGGCAGGGGTTGGGGTGGCTGAGAGGCAGGTCTGGCAGGCAGGCTGGGTACATTCGACGCCCGCCCTGCCGTGTCGGCCGGGGCCCCGTGTTGGTTCGCCGCCTGTCACTGATGGCTGCCCCGCCGCCGGCCCGTGCCACACACAGGTGGTGGCCCTGACGTGGGCCGAGGTGGTTCACCGGCTGGTGCTGGTGCAGCGGACCAGCCGCCTGTGCATCGCGCGAGACCTGGACGAGCTGGGCATCGTGGCGCGCATCATGCGCAAGGTGCGGGAGGGGTGGGGCTGGGGGGGAGGCGGAGTGGGAGGCAGGGGTGGAGGCAGGGGTGGAGGCAGGGTGGGGGGTTGCAAAGGATGTTTGGCGCGATGCGCTCGGGCCCAAACGTTTGGGTGGACAAGGCGGGACGGAACGGCGCAGGCGCCAGGGGCGCCACCAGGGTCAATGGGGCATGAGGGGCGGCAACAGCAAACATACGGTCCGCTGCCGCGCTGTCGGCCTGGGGACCATGATGCGCACAGCCCGCCACCAGTCAGTCGGCTGCAGCATCTGGCTGCCGTACCATACTGCAGCGGCGCCCCAATCGAAAATCCCACCCTCCCACCCGCCCGCCCACCAACTGCCCAACCGCCCAACCGCCAACAGGAGAACTATCTGATCGCCATGATCAACCGCAACGTGCTGCAGCTGCACCTGACGCTACCGCACGTGTCCATGGCGGACGTGGCCGAGGGACTAACCGCCGCCGCCGCCGCGGCCTCAACCGCAGCAACCGCCGCCACCGAGCACGTGCGGCACCGGTTAGCGCGTAGCCGCGCGGCAGGTTCTGAGGCTGGGTCTGGCGGCGGGCCCGCCATGGGCCTCCAGAACGGCAACTACCGCAACCACCACCATGGTAACGGTACCGGTAACGGCTACACCAGCCTGGCGGTTGACAGTAACGGCCTCGAAAACGGCGGCGGCGGCGGTGGTGGCGCAGCGGCCACCCTTCGGCAGCGGCTGTTGAGTCGCCTTGGCGGGGGTAGCGGCGGCGCTGGCGGCGATAGCGGCAGCCGCGGAGGCGGCGGCGGCTCGGGGCGGCGGAGGCGGCGCTGCCCGCCCATGCTGACTAAGACCCTGGAGTGGAACCTGCGCTGGTGCATCCTGGATCACATGTTTGATGACCGGTTCCGGATCCGGCCCGAGTTCCTGGATGTGGCGGCGCTGCGGCGGCGTGAGTAGGGGCGGGGCTGCTGGGTGTGGGGCGAGGCGACACCCCGCCGCCAGCCCCACTCACCACCCGCATCCTGCCGCTCGTCAACCGTTGCACTTTCTCTCATCCATCCCTTTCGCCTCTTCCTTGCCCCTCCCCCCGCTCCTCACCTCCCACCTCGGCCTCCCCCTCCTGTACCTTCTTTCTTATCAACCATCTTTGCAACCCCACACACACACGCACACAGGCCTTCGCGTTGTGGCCGCCGCCAACCTGGTGCTGTCGCCCTTCCTGTCCATGTTCCTGCTGGCCTACTTCTTCATGCGCAACGCCGAGCGCCTCTACCACCACCCCGCCGGCCTGGGCAGCCGGCGCTGGAGCGGGCTGGCCAAGTGGCGGCTGCGCGAACTCAACGAGCTGCCGCACTACCTGCACCACAGGTGGGTGGGCGCATAATGGGAGGGGGGGGAGGAGGAAGAGGAGGAGGGGGGAGGGGGGAGGAGGGAAGGGCAAGTGGCAACCCGAATTGGCAACCCGCCATGCCCCCCCTGCATACACATGTACGCAGTACGCACGCGCACACACGCACCTCACACACACACACACGCACGCACACACACACACGCTCCGCATGCACGATGTGCGTTTCCCATTCCTCGTGTTTCCTAACACACACGCCCCTCCGCTTCCCCCTTCCCCCTCCCCTGCCTGCCTGCAGGCTGAGCGCCAGCCACCCCGCGGCCCTGCGCTACGTGGCCCAGTTCCCCTCACACACCCTGGCGGCCGTGGCGCGGTTCGCCGTGTTCGTGACGTAGGTGCCGCCATCAATGGAGCGAGCGAGCGAGCGAGTGTTGCAACCTCCCCATGCCCGTGCGCTCTATATCCTTGCTTCTTCCAGCCCCCAAAGACACAAAAAGCAAACACAACCATACAAAAGTACTCACACCTTCACCCCACCACGCACCGCCACCTCCCGCCACCGCCACCCTCACCTCCCACCTCCCGCCACCCTCACCTTCCACCTCCCTCACCGCCCCCACCCACCCGCCCGCAGCGGCTCCTTCGTGGCTCTGCTGCTGTTCATGACCTTCCTGGATGAAGGGCTGCTGGAGCGGCCGCTGGCGGGGAGGCAGGTGGGGGAATGGGTGTGTGTGTGTCGTGTGTGCGCGTGTGTATTTGTGTGTTCTGTGAATGCTGCCGCCTGACTATGCATGTGTGTGTGTGTGTGTGTGCCGCGCAGGTGGTGTGGTGGCTGGGCACTCTCACACTGGTGCTGGCGGCGTGCAGGTGAGACAGCCGGCCGGGCCATATGCACACACAATACACACACACACACGCACACACCACCCCCGACCTCCTAGCCTTCACCCCGCAACCCCGAACCACCCTCCTGCAGCCCTGCCCGCTGTTCCCTGTTCCCGTCGCTCTCTCCCCTGTTCCCATTGCCTTCACCTCGCAACCCCGCCCACCCCTGAACCCCCCCTTACGCCTTCACTTCTCAAATAATCATGATTGTAAATCCCCCACCCCCACCACAGCTCGCACATGCGGCTGCAGTTTCTCCTTGCAGCGCGACTGTTTCCTTAAGGGATTGGTTCAAAGTTAACCCCCACCCCCACCCACCCCGCCACCCCCACCCGCCAACCCCACCCCCCACCCACCCTTACCCCCACAGGAACCTGGTGTCCGAGGAGCCGGTGGCCTACGACCCAGAGCGGGCGCTGGCCGAGGTGGTGGCCTACACCCACTACCTGCCGCGGGCCTGGAGGGGGCGGGCGCACACCGCGGAGGTGCAGGTGGGGGAGAAGCACGGGCGGCGGAGGGGCGGGGGTTACATTCATGATTAATTAAGAAGTGAAGTCGTAGGCAGGTACAGTCGGGGGGAGGGGAGAGGGGAAGGGGGGAGGGGGAGGGCAGCAAGTCAGCAGCAAGGGAGGCGAAGCTGCAGGACCCGCCACTCCTGCTTAACCCGCACACGCGCCCACTCCCCCTAGTTCCTCTCCCCACCCCCGCTACACTTCTCTGTACCAATCTTTGCAACCCCCACCCCCACCCCCAAGCGCTTACCCACTGCCCTCACCTCCATCTCCCTCCCTCCCCTCCTCCCCTCCTTCCCCCTCCTCCGCCCCCGCAGTCGGCCTTCCTGGCGCTGTTCCGGCTCAAGGTGGGGCTGTTCTGTGAGGAGCTGTTCAGCCTGCTGGCCACGCCCCTGGTGCTGGCGTGGAGCCTGCCCGAGTGCGCGGGTGAGCAGAGAGGAATGACGTGCAGGAAGGGAAGGGAACTCCATGCATGACTAATTGGAGGAGTCCGCCTGCCCTGAAGTAGCCATGTCTTGAACCCCAACACCCACCCCATCCCCAATCCCACCACACACCCCACCCCATCGCCCCCCTCGTCTTATTTTACACACACACACACACACACCGCCCCGCCGCTCAGAATCCATCGTGGAGTTCGTGTCTTGCTTCACGGTGCACGTGCCGGGCCTGGGCGACGTGTGCAGCCTGGCGCTGTTCGACGACGCCGCCCTGGCGCGGCACGGCAATGCCAAGTACGGCGCGCCCGTGCAGGCAGACAAGGTGGGGAGGCGGAGGGGGCGGGCGAGGCGGAGGAAGAGGGGGAGGGGGAGGGGGATTGCATGCTTGTTAAGTATTGAGGACAAGGTGAGGAGGGGCAGGGGGCGGGGATGGAGAGGAGACGCAGGTTGGGAGGAGGCAGAGGACGGCAGGAGGGGGAGGGGTTGTGTAGGTTAGGGCGGGGTGCGCGCCCAACACCTGACTGGGCAGCGCGCAACCGCCTTTGCTGACACATGCGCACGCGCACATGCACACGCGCACGCACACGCACGCACACAGGCGATGCGCAGCCGTCAGGGCAAGCTGGAGAAGTCCTTCCTCACCTTTGCGGCCACCTACCCCACATGGAGCCCCGGCGAGCTGGGCCGCCGCATGCTGGCGACCCTGGCGGCGGGCGGCGGAGGCGGAGGCGGAGGCGGAGGCGGAGGCGGCGCGGTGGGCGGCGGCGCGGGGGCAGAAGGCGGTGATTACGGCGATGGCGGAAAGGGTGGGGATGGCTGGGACGCGGGCCGGGTCACGGCGTCTTCGTCGGCTGTAGTGGTCTCGTGCGGCGGCGGCGGCCGTTGGCAGCAGCAGCAGCCGCACCAGCCGCACCAGCGGTTGGCGGTTGGCGGGCCGGCGCCCGTGGCGGCGCCGCCGCCAAAGCCGCCGCCGGTGGCGACAGACGCGCAGCCGTACCACCAGTCGTCGCCAACTGCTTACCCGTACCAGGCAGCAGCCAAGGCGGGCCGCGCCACGGGCGCGAATGCGGTGGCGGCGGCGGGCGCGCAGGATGCGGCGGCAACAGCCGCAGCTGCCGTGGCGGCTGGCAGGGCTGGCGTGGCGGCGCGAGGCCCACCACCGCGGCAGCGGCTGCCGCCGCGGCCGGTGGCGGCGCCGCCGTCACTGCCGCCACACTTTCAGCCGTATCACGGTGTGCGCTCTTACATGAGCAACGGTGGCGGCGCCGCCAGCGGTCTGTCCGCCGCGGCGGGCGGCGGCGGTGGCGGCGACGGCGGCTGGCCGCCGGGGCTGCGCCCGCAGCTGGAGTCACCCGTGCTTCTAATGGCGCCGTACCTGGCCGCCGCCGGCACCGGCTCTGGCGCCGCCGCCACGTCCGCCACGACGCCTCACTATGTGCCGCCACCCTTTCCCTTCGCGCGCGGCGGCAATCCATACGGCGGCGGCGCCGGCAGCCCCAGCCCCAGTGTGGCGTCTAGCCAGTTCAGTACACTGGCGCCGCCGCACCTGCAGTACTACCCAGTGCCGTACTACTACACGGCGGCGCAGCAGGCCGCTGCCGCCCGCCACGCCGGCGCCGGCGGCGCCGGCGCTGGCGGCGCAAACACTGGCGGGCGAGCTGCCAACGGCCTCGGGAATGGCAGCGGCGGCGGCGCATGGCTTCCTGCCGGGCAGGCGGCGCCGGCGTCACGGCCGGGGCAGGCGGAGCCCCACCGCTACCCGCCGGCGCAGCACACAACAGGCGGTGGCACGGCGCGAGGCATAACCGCGGCGGCGGCTGCTCCAGCGGGGCCGGCGGCGGACGACGGCACGGCAATGGAGGCGCCGCCAGCCGACGGCGACGGCGACGCCGACGGCGGCGCCGTGCCTGGCTTCGGCTCTGCCACGGCCTCCACTACGGCGGCAGCGCCCGGCTGTGGTTCCGACATCCTTGACCTTCGAGGTCTGGACGACCCACCGGCAGCGGCAGCAGCCCTGGCCGCCTCCTCCTCCGCCTCCGCGTTCTCCCGTTTCTCCGGCCTCGGCACTGGCTCTGGGGCCGGCTCCGCGGCGGCCGGCGTCACATCGCTGCCTTCCTCCTCATCCCACGCCGGCGGGGGCACCACGCCGCGCCACCTCGGTGACGGCGCCGCCTGGCCGGCTGCGTCGGCGCCGGCGGCGGCGGCGGCGGCGGCGGCGCTGCCGTTGCCTGATTTGGAGATGCAGCGGCAGCCGCCGCACCCCATCGACACAGACCTTCATGACGACGACCCGCTGGGTCTGGGCCATGGGCTGGGCCATGGGCTGGGTCTGTTGGGCGGTGACTTTGTGGCGCTGCCGCCGGCGGCACTGGCCACCGCGCCGCCGCTCATGGCCTGGGGACCCGGCGGGCACCAGCCGCCGCCGGGGGAGGCGGGGGCGGAGGCGGAGGCAGAGGCATCCGGGCTATGGCCGCCGGAGCCGCAGGCGCCGCCGCGAGCTGTGCAGCAGGCGCAGCAGTCACGAGCAGCGCCGCATCCCGGCCGGCCGGGTGTCGGACCGCCGGCGGCTTGTGGTGGAAGTGGCGCGGACGAGGACGAGGACGAGGACGTGTTTGGTGCGGGGCTGCGGGAGGACCCGGACTCTGGGTTCGGGCTGGTGCCGGGCGCGGCGGCGCCGGCGCAGGACTATCATGCAGGCAGCGCCGCCCTCCGTCACCTGCAGCCGCACCAGCAACAACAGCCGCACCCGCCACACCAGCAACAACAGCTGCTGCCGGCGCAGGCTCCTGCCCGCGCTGTGCACGCCGCTGGGGGCGCCACTGGGGGCGCAATGGCGGATGCCGGGGCTGGCAGCGGCGGTGGTGTGGGCGGTGGTGTGGGCGCCTCGCTGGCGCCGCTGCCGCTGACGGCGTCGCTGTCGCTGCCGCGGCGGCGGTGGGGCCCGCAGGGTGGCGCTGACGTCTCGGCCGCCGCATCCTCCTCGGCTTCACACCTGTTGGACAGCCCGCCGCAGCCATCCTCGCCGCGCGCCGCCGCCGCCGCCCAGGCCGCCGCCGCCGCCCAGGCCGCCGCCGCCGCCCAGGCGCCCGCGGACCCAGGCGCGCATGCAACCGCCAGCCAGTACGTCAGTACGGACTATTTTGCGGCGGGCGGCAGAGGAGGGCACGGAAGCCGCGGCGGCGGCGGCGGCGGCAGTGATGATGACGGCGACCCGTACGGCATGTACGAATACGACTACGCCACGATGCTCAGCGGCACGCCACGCGCCGCCGGCAGCCATGCGGCGGTGGCGGCGGCGGCGGCGGCGGCGCGGCCGGACGGCGGCGCAGCGCCGCATCAGGGGGCCGAACACCAGCGCGAGCACAGCTCTAGCGGCACTCCGGCGCGCGGCGCAGCAGCAGCGGTGGGGGCGGATGCCGCCGCCGCCGCCGCCGTGGAGGTCCACGACTCCCCCGATCTCTTCCTGCCGCCGCCGCCTCTGCACCCCCCGCACCAGCTACACCATTATCACCACCAGGCGCGGCAGCAGGCACATGGCCTGGGCAGGGGCAGCGGCATGGGCGCGGCGACGCCGCCGCCACGGCCGCATCTGCCCGCTGCGCCGGAGGGCGCGGGCCTGGCGGGCCGGGTGGCGGCGGGGCAGCAACTGCTGCAGTCGCTGTACGAGTCGCGGGACCACACGGTGTCGCACATGCGGCAGCAGCAGCGGCATGCCAGCGGGCTGCTTGGCGGCGGCGTCGGCGTCGGCGGCGGCGGGATGGCAGGCCTGGCCGGGAGCGCGTTCGGCGGCGGCGGCGGGGCTAGCACGTTTGGAGGAGGAGGGGCCGGAGGCGGCGGCCGGTATGAGGGCGGCCTGGGCGGGGGTGCGGAGTCGTTTGTGTCAGGTGCGGAGTCGTCTCAGATGTGGTACTCGGTCGCGGGCTCGATGCCGGGCTCTGTGGCGGGGGGCTCGGTGCGGGGGTCGGCCATGACGGGTTGGGCGCCGCCCGACACACGCGCACAGCCTTACTAAGAGCAAGAGTGTGGAACGGTTGAGGTGAGATAGGTTCGGTGGGATAGATTCGGTGTGCCTGGGGAGTGGGAAGGAGAGGGAGTAGGCAGTCTAGGCACGCTTGCTGTCAGGTGCAAATAGAGCTGCATGGGGCAGGATTGGCGTTTGGGTTGTTGGTCGGGCCGTTGAGACACAAGATGTACGATACAAGTCAAGCAGAAGGTAGTATCAGCGGCGCTTGAAACAAATGCTCAGCCCGTTCCTGCACGGATGCGGCTTGGGATGTATCAGATATGTATTCACATAGGCGCAAACTCAGCACAGTGCTGCGGCGTGTGGGGACGCGGCGTTGGCAAGAGCCACGAATGGCCCTAATACCGTGGGGGCAGGTCGCACCCGTGGAGGGCATTGTATAAACACCGGACCAATGTCACTTAGGTATGCCAATGCAGCTCCGTTCGATGCGCATACCATTCTGCGCGCGGCGGAGCTGAGGCCTGACTTGCTCGTGCGCGTACTTGATTGCGCGACGCAGCGTTTGCTGTACTTAGCTCAGGGAGTCAGGGAATGTGTGTCCAGCGCGTTGGCGAATGACGAGGAGTGAAGCAGGATGTGGGTGCGGTATGCTTGGTTGGTGAGGAAACCCACGATGACACACGACACAGACTTCGCAAGGACGAACATGGGCACGGCTGGGAGCGGCAACCGCCGTATGTACGGCGCTCGCCCCAACGGGTCTGACATGATTGATAGGTGGAGGCGTGGAGTCCCCAGGTCTTTGCAGGTTCGAGAGTGCGAGGGCTGGTGGACAGTCTCACCGCTTGATGTAGTCCCTCGCGGCGTGGGTGCGGTGTGCCCCCGCTTGTCGGGCTGTCCCTTCAATTGTAGTTCGCATCCTTGATGTAGTTTGGTACGGTGCACATACTCGCTCATGGGTGCGGATGTGCGGATGTGTGTGCGGATGTCCGCACTCCTACACCCACTTCCACCAGGTCCGAGAACGTCTGCCTGACACGGTCACACTGACACTTCCGTCATGTACCGTACGCACACGTGCGGGCGCTCTGACAACGCGGCATCCCACGAAAATGTGCACATCGGCCCCCCCCCCCCGCCGTACAACCGACCATGGCCTTCTGGGCCCCCGTACGCCTCCTGTCCTGCCATGGCGGCGGCCGTGGGCGGCAGCAGCTAACACAGCGCTCAATACGAAGCCATGCGATCAAGGCCGCTGGCAACATTCCTGGCCCGCCAGGGTTGGCGTCCGTCGGCGTCTATGCACGCGGGGCAGGAGCAGCGCCGGCATCGTTTCCTGGAGCGCATGTGTTCATGTGTGTGCCCACAAGGACTTACGGCGCGTAAAGACAGCTGTCCGCCTGCGTGGATACCAGACCAGGTGTGGCCCGGCCAGCGAATTCCCTGGACAGAAAGCGGCTTTGCGGACGCAGGCAGGGTATCGGCGCGGTCAAAGTCTTTGAGCTCTGGCCGCTTCCTGGGTATCAAAGTTGTGTTGAAAAGGTGGTCGCAACTTCACAAGCGAGATCTGGCTGTGCCCGGATCGTTTTGGTTCACGGCGGTACAAGCGCGCACGCATGTCTCCGAATGTCGGTACGCCGGAAAAAGTGCAGCCAGCCTGAGACCGCCGCCTCTTCGCATGCAGTTAACCAGGTTAAAGCTAAACCTTAGCATGGTTTGGCGCCGGGAAAGTGTCATGAAATTGTCACGGAGGCGAAGGGGCAGTGATGATGATGCTTCCCGCGCATGTGACGGGGATTTGGGGTCGAAGGGGCGCTGGTTGGTTCCTTAATTAGTCCCGAGCTGCAGCCGTTCCGTCACTTCTGAACTTCATACCAAGTCGGTTGAACCTGCCATAGTCGCGATACTTTCTGGGAGTCTTACTACAGCTCGAGCAACAGTCGCGAACCGCAACACGCACTCGCGTGCCCTTTCTAGCCCCTCCGCCAACATGCTGCGCGCTCCTGTCATGTCTTCGGCCGCTTCCCGCAAGGCTGCCGTTCCCGCGGTGGCCGCGCGGGCAGGTTGCCGCCGTGTCGGTGCCATGCGCGTCTTCGCATTCCAGAAGAGCACTGGGAGCGTACACGACAAGAATGCCCTGCATGAGCGCATCCAAAAAAGCAAGGAGCTGCTGGACGCCGAGAGCGCCATGATGTGGTGAGAGCAAAGTTTGCTGGCGACATGCAGGGATGTTGCGGAGGTTCCGGAACAAGGTTGCAGTAATGCAGTTGCGGCTACTCATCTTACTGCACCTTGGTTGCCAAAAGCAACCAAAATCCTGTGTAGCAGCCTTTCCGCCTGTCTCAAGACACCCCACGTATATTCCAACCTAACTCGCCTCGCTCTCCCCGCCCCCCCCCCTCCCCCACGCCCTCGCGCGCAGCTATCAGTGCGAGCAGACCAAGAGCGGCACCGGCTGCACCGACATCGGGGTGTGCGGCAAGACGCCCGAGGTGTCGGCGCTGCAGGACCTGCTCATCTACTCGGTAAAGGGCCTGGGCAGCCTGGCGCACGTGGCCCGCACCTCGCCCGCCAAGATCGAGGACGCCGCCGTCAACACCTTCATCAACGGCGCCATCTTCTCCACCCTCACCAACGTCAACTTCGCAGATGACCGCTTCCTGGAGTTTGTGACCGACTGCCGCAAGCTGCACGCGCAGCTGGCCGCCAAGATGGCCGCGGCTGGCGTGGCGGTGCCGGCCGCCGAGACCGCCCACCAGCCCTGGTTTGGATCCATGCCGCACCCGCTGGCCTGGAACAGCGACACGCACGTGGCGCTGGCGGGCGTGGGCGACATGCTCGAGGTGGCCAGCAAGGTGAGGGCGCGGGAAGGGGCTTTGGTCGTGGGCTTTGAGGGAAGGTTAGGCGGGCTACTAACTTGCTTGTGGAATGGGTGCGGGCCCTCGGGCTTTGAACAAACTTTCTGGACTAGTCCAGCTTCCATCGCGCTTGCTGATTACGCCTGCCCACCTCCCGCCCCCCACCCATCTCCATCCCTCTCTCTCCACCCCTCAGACGGGTGTGAAGGAGCGGCAGCACGTGCTGGGCGAGACTCTGGCGGGTCTGCAGGAGCTGCTGATGTACGGGCTCAAGGGGCTGTGCGCCTACGCCCACCACGCCGAGGCGCTGGGCCACACCGACCCCGCCGTGTACGCCGACGTGCAGGCCTACCTGCACTTCCTGTGCTCGCCCGCCGCCGCCGATGTGGGTCAGGTGCTGGACGCCTGCTTCCGCGCCGGCGCCACCAACTTCAGGGTGATGGAGATGCTGAGCAACGCACACACCGACACCTTCGGCCACCCCGTGCCCACGCCCGTCACGCTCAACCCCGTGCCCGGCAAGGCCATCCTGGTGACCGGCCACGACATGCACGACCTGCACATGCTGCTGGAACAGACGGCGGGCAAGGGCATCAACGTGTACACGCACGGCGAGATGCTGCCGGCGCATGGCTACCCCGGCCTGAAGAAGTACCCCCACCTGGTCGGCCACTTTGGCGGCGCCTGGTACCGCCAGAAGATTGACTTCGCGGCGTTCCCCGGCGCCGTGGCGGTGACCACCAACTGCGTGCTGGACCCGCTCACTGCCTACAAGGACAACATCTTCACCATCAACGAGGTGGGCGGGAGCAGAGGGGGCGAGTGGGCGGTGGGAGGGAAGCGAAAAGCCGGCATCAAACCTGTGTTGTGCATGTCTGCAAGCAAGTTGCTGCGTCCCACTCCTGATGCCCTTTCTTCCTTATCCAACCGCCGTTTCGCCCGCTCACACCGCCTGCACCTCCCGCCTGCCTGCAGACCGGCCTGTCGGGCGTGCCGCACATCCGCCCCGACGCCAACGGGCACAAGGACTTCACGCCCATCATCAACCGCGCGATGCAGCTGCCCGGCTTTACCGCTGAGTCCGTCGCCAAGATGGAGAAGAAGCGCGACGTCACGGTGCGCGTGCGTGTCGGCTGGCTGCTGCTTGGGGACCTGTCTATCTAGGCATGTGTGACGGCAGCTTGTGCAGCTGCGTTGTTGTGCTGCTTGCACGGCGCGGCCTGCAACCCCAAGTATGCGTTGGCACGAGTTGTTATTTACTCGTCGGCCTGAACCCTGCTGCCCCCTCTCCACGCGTGCGGTGTGTGATCCGCAGGTGGGCTTTGGTCACAAGAGCGTGCTGAGCGTGGCTCCCCAGGTGATTCAGGCTATCCAGGAGAAGCGGCTGGAGCACATCTTCCTGGTGGGCGGCTGCGACGGCTCGGAGCCGCAGCGCAAGTACTACAGCAAGCTGTACCAGTTCATGCCCACCAACACCATGGTGCTCACCCTGGGCTGCGGCAAGTTCCGCATCTTCGACCAGGACTTCGGCACGCTGCCGGGCACCGACCTGCCGCGCCTGCTGGATATGGGCCAATGTGAGTGCTGCCGGGCTCGTGATGGTGGCTTGGGTGGGACCTTGGGAGGAGTGATGGCATTATTGTGGGAACGCTCGCGGTGGACCATGTGCTTCGGCCTTGCCGTGCCGACCTGTCCTCTTCCAGTCTTTTTCTCAGGGCTTCTCACCTCGCCCTTCCACCACCACAGGCAACGACGCGTACAGCGCGCTGGTTGTGGCGACTGAGCTGGCCAAGGTGTTCAAGACGGATGTGAACTCGCTGCCGCTGTCGCTGGACCTGTCCTGGTTTGAGCAGAAGGCCGTGGCGGTGCTGCTGACGCTGCTGCACCTGGGCGTGCGCAACATCCGCCTGGGGCCCCGCCTGCCCGCCTTCCTGACGCCCGAGGCGGTGGGTGTGCTGGTTGACAGGTTTAACCTCATCCCCGCCAACGTGGCCGACCCCGGCGCGGACATGAAGATGATGATGGAGTGCAAGTAGAGGCCGCGGAAGGAAGCAGGGGCGGGAGCGGATGAAGGTTGCAGGGGTGATAGTGTGGTACAACTTATGATGACGTTATTAATCGTGAAGTGAACATACCGTACGCGTCAATGTCCGTACATATGGAACGAACAACAAACATGCGAAGCGCTATTCATACTTGGTTGCAATGACCCGTAATACGACCGTACATGAACGCGTCTCGAATGGTATTGATGGAAAATTATAAATGTTACGTGATGTCAGATGTAATGGCCTGAAGGTGTACATGATGGTGCTGCACACCAGAGCGCGTTGGTTGTTTGACACGGGAGGTGGTTGCGTGGCGTACATTGCGCTCTGCCGCACTGCCGCCATCACTTCATCAGTAATAACCTTCGAAGTGGCAAGCATGAAGGTACATGACACATGTAATCAAATCTTGGCCTTGCTGCTCGCGCTCCCGTAACGTTCCGTGCAAGCAACGCAGCCTAGAGGACGCAGCCTAGATGTGCCGCTGCGGCCGGGCACGGCGAGTCGGACCCTCGGAGGCTTGCAATCTGTTGCACCTGGCCAAGTGGCCGGTCGGCACAATGTACAGCTGGTCAGCCTTAGCATCAAGGCAGGCAGCTGCACGTGCATTTAAGCACCGTCAGTCCGTCACCCATGCTGGCTGTGTCCAGCGATGGAGCTCAGGGCTTTGGGTGCTAGTGCGCGCAGCACATGTGCTCGCCGCCAAGGGCAACTTTGGCTGGACTGTTCGTGCACTATCGTGCGATGGACTGCCACCAGTCCAAAGCAAAAGTGCAGCTGTGCAGGCCGCGGCAGCCGCGTGTCATCGGCCAGGATCCCTCCTCCGGTCAAGTACATGTCAAGTGCATGTCAACGAAATCGATTGGTTTGTGCGCACACGTCCACCCCACGATAGCACTTGTCCGCCTGTCTTCATCCAAACCGAAACAACCAATTTACTTATTCCGTATCAGATATCGGGGCCGGACGCTTTCAGCGTTCCCACCAGGGTGGTTTGGAATCTGGGCGCTAAGTGCAAGGGCGGGGGCAAGGGGTCTGGGGCCGTGGGGGCCAGTGTGGAGCCCACGGCACGGTCATCAAACCCTGGACGCACGCGTGTCTTTACGGTTGCTAATACACTTCGACACTCCTACGTTGCAAACCACTAAGCTGGTAAATTACACAATCGGGAGGCCGGGGAGCAGACAAAACGACAAGTTCCACCGGCGGCTCTCAACTTGCCGCGAGGTGCGCGCTTTGAGCTCGTTGCTTGCATGGGATGAAGACAAGCATTTCTACTATGTTATATCATCGGTTGCGTTACGCGAGGTGGCCGGCACGCAATTATCCAGAGACATCCGCTTTTGCATCGTGCGTGCAGGGGCGCGAGACCTCGACAGACGGAATCCCCTTGGCGCCCGAGTGTTTTTGAGTACAGGTGTTTGCTTGAATCAACTTTTGGTGGGGCGAGAGGAGTCGCGGTCACTGTCGCTTGACCTGCCCCTCGCCACCAAGACCTCGGCCTGTTGACACTCAACGTCTTTTGGAGGCAGATCACACGGATACTATACACCTAATCTAGACGTATACAATGGTGTCCTAGGCGAGCCCCGTCGGCGCACCGGGGCAGAAACGAGATCAGGGGCGGCTTGCCCCGACTTGGCAAGCAGATATGCTGGAGGTGGAGTGGGGGCTGCCAGACCTGCACGTGGGTCTCGGTGATGCTTCTAATTTTGCAATGGGTATCGCCCCGGATGTGGGCTTCGGGGGCAGCAACGCGGCGATGGATGCGGATCAGCCGTCCCAGCAAGCGACGCTCGCGCAGACGCCCAGCCCGGCGCAGCCGCAGCCAGCAACACAAACCGGAGGAATTTCTGTTGATGTGGGTCAAGCGCCGTGCGCGGCAGTGCCAGTCGCGCAAGTACCCGCGCCGATGGTTCTGCAGGCCGCAGCGCCCCTGCCCGCAGCCATTGAGAACCCGACCGCGGTCACGGAGCTCCAGCGCGCCGCCAGCGCCCCCCAGCCGCCTGGCCCCATGCACCTGGTCATGAACCCCGCGGCGGCCATGCAGGCGCAGCTCGCTGCCGCAGCAGCTGCGGCCGCGGCTGCGGCACCGGCGTGGCTCACCGCCTTCCCACCAGCAGCGCCTTACTTCGCCTACGCGGCTTTCGCCGCTGCCGCGCAGCAGCAACAGCAGCCGCAGGCAATGCATCTAGGTTTGCCGGCGATGCTGGCGCCGATGCAGCCGCCCATGGCCGCCCCAGCTGCCGCGCCAGCCCCCTCGCCAGTCGTCGCGGTGCCGGTGCCGGTACCGCCCCACGCGACGACCCATGCCACGCCGCTACCCGCACCAACAGTGCCTGCGGCCATGCCAGTGGCCTCGTCTGCCGTCCAGCCGCCCACGCAGCAGGTGCCGCAGCCACAGCCGCAGCCGCAGCCACAGGCGCATGCCCCGCAGCCGCAGGCGGTGGCCCCGCCTTCGCTTGAGGAGCCGGCGCCGTCTCCCTCCCCCGCGCCCACTCCCGCGCCCACTCCGGCGCCTCCGCTAGAGCCAGCAAACGCGCCGGCGCTGGCGCCGGCGCCACCGGTGCCGGCACCGCTGGGCGCGCCCTACCCGGGCTTGGGCAGCGCCTCGCCCCTCATGCTGATGGGCGACGCCGACGACAGCCTGCTCGGTGAGGAGTGGCACCCGGGGGCGGGCGTGTCGGGCGGGCTGGGCCTCATGGGCGGCGATGATGACATGATGATGGGCTGGGGCGCCGACGGCGTGGGCGGCGTGGGCGGCATGGGCTGCGCCGATGTCGGCATGGGCGCCGACAGCGAATGGGCGGGCTGGGGCACTGCGCCGTCGCCGTCGCCGCTGGCGGACACGTCGGCGGCTAGCGGCGACGCGGGTGCTGATGATGGGGATGCAGCGGCCGCCGCCGCGGCTGCGGCAGCGGCGGCAGCAGCTGCTGCCGCAGCAGCTGCCGCGGCCGCTGCCGCGGCCGCGGCCGCGGCGGAGCGGTTGCAGCGGTCTGGGTCCATGCCGGCGCACCAGTCGCTGCCGCCGCCGCAGCCATCGGCAGCTGCGGCGCAGTCGCCGTATGGAGGCTGCGGCAAACACCTTGGCGAGGCGGCGCAGCACCAGCATCATCCGCAGGCAGCGTCACAGGCGGGCGAGCTCTCAGCTGGGGGAGCAGCGGCAGCGGGCGGGGCCGCGGCTTCACTCGCAGTGCCGCACCGGGCGGCGCAGCCGGCCGCGGCCGCTGGCCGCCTGGCGGCTGGCGTGGCGGGCGGCGGCGGCGGTGGCGGCTATGGCTCCGCGCTTCTGGCTGGCGGCGCGCGGCGGCCGCGGCGGCTGGCGGCGCAGGCGGCGCGGCGCGTCATTGAGGTGTGCGCTGCTAGTGACCGCCAGGTGGCTGCGGAGGAGGACGAGGATGAGGATGAGGCAGCGAGCAGCGATGAGGATGCAATGGCGGACGAGTTGGGCGAGTTGGATGAGGATGAGCGGCTGCCGCTGCCCGGCGGCGGCCGTTCCCGCTCGCAGCCGCAGCTGCAGGCGCCGCAGCACCGGCAGCAGCTGCAGGCGTCAGCGTTTGGGCAGCCGCGTCACCACGGCCTGCACGGCGCGGCGGCGCAGTCGCACTACCTACACCAGCAGCAGCAGCAGCAGCAGCAGGCGGCGGCGGCGGCCGCGGCGCAGCGCTCGGGGTCGGGCGGGCTCGGGGGCGGTACGGCGGGCAAGGCACAGCGCCCGCCGGCAAACGGGCGCTCGGGCGGCGGCGGCGGCGGCGGCGGCAGCAGCCACGCCAAGCAGCAGCAGCGGCAGCAGCAGCGGCAGCAGCAGCAGGAGCAGCGCGAGCAGCAGCGGCAGGCGGCTGCGGCAGCGGCCGCCGCGGCCGCCTCCGCCGCGCCTGGCGGCAGCGCATCACGCAGCCCTGGCGATGGCGCGGGCCGCTCTTGTGCTGAGTGCGGCGTGGGCAAGACTCCGCTGTGGCGGCCGCACGGGACGCTGCCTGGCGTGCACACCTGCAACGCCTGCTACCTCCGCCACTACCGCACCGGCAGCTACCAGGCGCGCGCGCCGCGCAGCGGCGCCAATAAAGCCGCGGCTGCCAGCGCCGCCGCCGGTCCCGCGGCCTCCGCGACCGTGTATGCGGCCTCGCCGTCGCCACTGACTGCCGCAGCCGCCGGCGCCGGTGCCGGCGGCGAAGCCGTGGCGGCGGCGCCCGCCGCCCGCTCGGACGTCACCTCTGACACGGCTTCGGACGCCACCGCGGAGGTCACCGCCGACGCCGCCGCCAGCGACGCCACCGGCGCCTCCGACACCCTGACGGCGGCGTCTGACGGCGCCGACGCGGTGGTTGTGGGCGACCTCATCACCGCCGTCGCCGGCTCGGCAGCGTATGCGCATCACGCCGACATCGCCGGCTCTGTCTTCTCGTTCGTTGGTGTTGGCGGCAGCGGCGCGGAGCTCTGCGGCGGTGCCGCCGCCGACGCCGTCCTGCTGCCGCCGGCATCGGCGTCGCAGGAAGATGTTTGGGCGGCGGCGCGGCCGCCACCAGCTCTGCCGCAGTTGCCGGAGGTCAAGATGGAGGCGTGCGGCGGCGGCGGTGATGCATCGGCGTCGCTGGCGTTGTTGCCTGCTGCCCTTGCTGCCGTGCCGGCCGCCGCCAAGGCCGAGCATAGCATGGACGTCGACGGCGGTGCCGGCGCTGCTGCCGCGTCCGTGGCACCTTCGGCTTGCGCCGGCGCCGGTGCGGTGGACGCCTCTTCACCGCCAGTAGACGTGGCCTGCGACACCTGCAGCGCGCCCTACATCCGGCGGCCGGGCATGCCGTCCGGCTTCTTCGCGCACCGCACCCGCGCCTTCACCTGCCACGGCTGCTGCACGCGCAACCGCCGCCAGCACGGCTTCTACGGCCCGCCCGGCGCACGTAGCCTGGAGGAGGCGGGCGGCCGTGCCTGCTCCGAGTGCGGCACAGAGGCCACCTCCCGCTGGACTGCGCACCCGGCACGCCTGGGCGACTACGCGTGCCACACCTGCAGCCAGCGCCTGGGTCCCAGCTCACCCCATCAGCCCTCCTTCCAACCGCCGCCGCCGTCCCTCCAGCAGCCGCCTCGACCGCAGCACCAGCAGCAACAGCAGCAGTCCGCGCAGTGGCCGCTCAAGGCTGAGCAGGTAGCGGTTGGCCTTAGCGACGCGGCAGCGGCAGGCACGGAGCTGGTGCCGCCGCCCGCACCGCCGCCGCCCGCGCCTACACCCGCCCCTGCTGGCGCGACCTGCAGCGCGCGGCTCCGCGCCAAGGCCGCGGCAGCAGCCCACCGGCCGCTTGACGGCAGTGATGCGTCGGCGGCAGCCGGCAGCCCTGGCAGCCTGGCAGCTGCGAACGGCCACGGCAGTAGCACCTGCGGCGGCCACGGCAGCAGCAGCGGCAGCGGCGGCGGCGGCATCCGCTGCGCCACCTGCTCCTCGGCGTTCGTGCACCGCCCCGGCGTTGCGAACGGCTTCTTTTCGCACCCATCGCGCGCCTTCACCTGCCACAAGTGCTGCCAGGCCAACCACGCGACGCACGGATTCTACGGCCCACCCGGCACGCGCAATCTGGAGGATGCTGGCGGCCGCGCCTGCGGCCACTGCTCCGCCACCGAGACGCACGAATGGCGCACGCACCCCACCATGGTGTCAGCCTACATCTGCGGCAAGTGCCGCGGCCGCCTCCGCAACGGCACCCTGTCCCCTGCCGACCTCCGGGGCGACGGGTCCGGCTCCTCGGCGGCGGCTGCGGCGGCCGCGCCTGCGGCCGCTGCGTCCGGCGGCTCCGGCAAGGCCGCCGGGCGCGGCAGTGCCGCCGCCGCACGCGGCGGTGGCGCAGCGCGCGCCATGGCGGCGCCGGTCGCGCCGCCGGCGCCGCCGAGCGCGGGCGATGGCGGCGGCGGCTCGGAGGACGACGACGAGCCGCTGGCTGTGCTGCTGCAAGCGGAGGCACAGGCGCAGCCGCAGGCGCTGTTGGGTGGTGGGCGGCGCGCTTCCGGCGGCGGCGGAGGCGGCGCCAAGCGCTCCGCTCCCGACGGCGACGTGTGCGCGGCGGCGGCGGGTGAGGCGTCCAACGACGGAGAGGCGGATGCCGTGGCAGCGGCCGCTGCCGCCGCGGCACGCGGCAGCCCTTCTGGCAGCGGCGCTAAGCGTGGGCGGCGCGATGCGGTCTAGGCGTGACGTGACTGTGGTGCGCCTGGTTCAGGTGAGCGGCTGCGTGCTTGTGGGGCCTGTGGTGCTTGTTGGCGGTGCGACGTTTTTGTGTCTGGTCTTGCTTTCCGAGCCTATGAGCTTAGGTCTACTGCATTGCCCTGCCGTGTGCACGCAGACTTCCTGTGGCTTCTCGCCGGCGCGGACACTGTGCGCATGCTGCTGCGTGGTAGCACCGTACGAGACGGAATGAGGGGGCACAGCCGCCGACTGCATCCGAGCATATGGCTGCTCGGCTTAACTCGGAGCTCTGAGAACCTCGGGCTGCTGCTCATGCCACATGCCGGGTGCGTGTGGCTCCACGTTAGGATGGGCGTAGCACTCTCGCGTTACGGCATCCAGAGACCGCTGCAGAAACGGGCGTTGCGTGCAAGTGCGCGGACGGTGTAGGCAGTAGCTTTGATGGGGGTGGGGCCAGGGCCACGACGCAACCCGCCTTGGCTGGCAGTGTAGTGACAGGGAGCTGTAACGCGGTTACTGATTGCTTGTGCAGATGTGCGTATGTATTCGTGCGCATTGTACCGTGACGTGGCTATTGTGTGGCGGTAATGGTGACCTTCTAGACGCGTAGAGCTCAGGCGTGAGGGCGGACCTAGGACAGGCACGAATCGTTCCTTCTATCCACTTCGCTCTAATCATGCAGCCGGACGGCAATCACGCGTACAGGACAGGACTAAAAAGAATGCACTGATTGGGATGTTTGAGTGGCCTGGCATGGTCTAGGTCTGGCACATAAAGCCTTGTACGCATTGTGTGCGATTGCTGGTGAAGTGAAGACGCTTCGGGGTGAGCAGGCGGGTGGGCGGGGCGATGGGGAAGCCGTCCCGACACGCTCTTCGGACTTCCTGGACGTGGACGAAGAAAAGGAAATAGAGCACATGGGCTACCCTTCTGAAGCGCAGGCGGTGTTGCTCCCTCCGTGTCATACTGGGTTTGTGACATGCGTTGCAGAACGACTTTTTGCACTGCCTTCCCTGACGGCCGGATAAACCTCGTGCATGCGCTGGGTGCCTTGGCCAGCCGCTGGAGTGCCTGGCGGCGAGGCCGCGCAGCGGGCAATCACCGCACGTGCTGCACGGGCGAGAATAATGCAGGGACCTGGCACGGAGGCATGGGAGCATGGGGGCATGCGATCAGGTGGGCGCACACGTGCTAGGTCTGCGATGAACTTGCGACCCATGAGCTTGGTGTGCGTCAGGGTACCGTGTTTGCGACTTGAGCATTCAGTGGCGCGGGGTGTGTGTGCGAAAGGCGGCGCGTAAGAGGCGTGCAATGGGAACCCGTTGAATGAAGAGCAGGGGGCGTGGTAGGCTTTGCAGGGGCGGCATGGATGCCTGGGAGTTGGAGGTAGCCCTGCTGCAGTGGGCGCATGCAAGCGTAATGCCTGGACGGGGCAATGTGGCGCTTGCGGCGGGCTCTATGCCGCCGCATAGTCGTCTGGCCGCGTCGGTGTGCAGGCAGTGTAGGCGTGTTGCAGCAGAGCAGGGCTGGAGCTGTAGTGTGGGGCTAAGCAGGGTCGTACCAAGTCTGCGTGGTTCGGTAGGGGCTGCGGTGTTTGGAGGTGCGAGTGGTCGGGGCTGGGCAGCGGCATGTAAGGACCATGTCGTTGTGCGCGGACCGAAGACGTTCCTGTACTTCCTCTACGTTCCTCTACTATACTTGCAATATCTGTCGCAATCGCAAAACACTCGGAACGGCAGGTGTGGTGGTCAGTGTTGTGCGGTGTGGTCACCTCAGAACTGCTGAACAACACGAGCCTTATATATATGTGACACTGCATACAAGCTGGTGACTGGAATGCGCTGTAGCAAGACTGCGTTGCGTCAGCAACCGGATGCCGCTGACCGTGGACAGAGTGGCTCGGCTTCAGGTATGCTTCATATGTAAGCTTCATTTGCATACGACCGTCCCGCGAACGAGTGGTGCTTGATGCACTTGCACTTTGCAGCGTAGTATCGTGCACTGCTTCGTTCGTGCCACTGAGAGCACGCATGCATGCATCTCTTATGAATGATTGCAGACACAGCGCATGGATAACGCTTCCAGCGATAGCGCTGCTCGCGCCACTGGAGGGCAGCATTGCAGGGCCGCACCACTTCCCCCCTCGCCTGTCGTTCAGTGCACTGATATGAGAAGATAAGGAGTTTGCAAGCATGTATCGCGGTGAGATAGCGCCGGAGAGGGGCCCAGAAGCCTCAGATGTCGGCCGCAGCGGCACGTCCGCTGGTGCCAACGCTGTCGGCACCGGGGCAACAGTCGCCGAGCTAGCGTTCGCAGCCGCCACAGCAACGGAGGCGGTGCGGCACCAGATACAGACGCTCCAAGGCATTAGGGAGCGGCAGATGCAGGAGCGTCGGCATCAAGTGCCTGCGAACTGGGAGGGGAGCCGTGAGGTTGCTCATGCGGCCGACCCACATCGCCTCCACGACGCCACGCAGTCCCATTTGGCGCCGCTCGATGTTCCGGCACCCACATCGACCTGGCCACATATGCACATCTTCTCAGCAGCTGGGCACACCGCGCATCCGGTACTGACAGCTGCAAGCGGCAGTGTGCGCGGTCGCAACCAGCAATCCCCCGCTGCGCACATGCCGCCGCCCACCGCCCACCACCACAACGCCGGGATCCCCCAGCAACAGCGCCAGTCGACGCAGCAGCCCGGAAGCCACAGCAACCTGTACGCAGCCGGCGGACCGCACGCGCCACCGCCTCTGCCACCGTTGGTGCTGCAGCCACAGCCGACGCACCCGGCGCAGCCGCACCAGCAGCGGCAAGAGCCACGCAAGCAGCAGGCGCAGCGGCAGCACCTCCCATCCGGTCCAAGCCTCATGGAGCAAGCATGGGACGCGGCGACAGGTGATGCCCTGGGTTTCAGTGGCGGCTTTAGTGCCGGCGCCGCGGCTGCCGTGGCCTTGTGGCGGGAAGCAGGCGCCGGGCCGGGCAGTAGGCCGGCAGCGCTGCCTGGGACCGCAGCCGCGGGCGTGCAAGTGCAGCGTCCTTATGCCGCAGCGGCCGCAGCGGCCGCAGCGGCTGCAGCGGCTGCAGCGGCTATAGGGTCGGCGGAAGCGCGAGCGGGCGGCGGCGCGGCGGCGGTGTTGAGGGAGGCTGCACCCCTGGCTCGGAGAGAGGAGGGCTGGTGTGCCTCAGGTGTGCCGGCCGCAGCAAGTGCTGCACCGGCGGCGTCAACAGCGGCCGGGGCGGAGGCCGGGCCGGGAGGGGCGTGGGCGCGGCCCGGTGCCAGCCTGAGAGGGTCGGAGCAGCAGCCTGCGGCCTCTAACTCGGCTTTGGCTGGGCGCCCTCAAGGCCCTCGGGCTGCGGAAGGCGGCCAAGCCCCCGCCACCGCCGCCGCCGCCCGGGCCTCGGAGGCGCCGGCCGCCTCGGCAGGGGCTGCCGGGGGGTTCGTCGCGCCCGTCACTCAGCCCGAGAAGCTGGTGTTGCGCGGTGCGGACACTGAGGCGGCTGCAGCCTTGGCTGGGGCTGCGGGGGCACCTGCAGCACATGTGGCCATGACCGCGGCTGCCGGCGGCGCCGCGCAGCTGTCTGCTGCAGGCCCGGTGCCGGCGCTCGCAGGCGCGGCGCCGGGACGGCCCTGCAGTGCTACTGCTGCTCGGGTAGGCCCGGCAGTCGATGCCATTGCGTGTGGCCAGGCCACGCCGGCCGAAGAGCCCGCCGCTGCACCGGCAGCTGCAGCAAATGTCACGGAGCCGGGCGCGGCAGGGGCTGCCGGCAGGGCAACGGCTTCTGGGCCGGGGGCGGGTTCAGGCGTGTGGACTGAGGCGGAGCTCAGTACGGCCGAGCCCAGCAAGGCCGAGGCTGCCGCTGCGGCGTCTGTTGCCGCAGGGGGCAGTGGTGCTGCACGTCGCGGAGGTGGCGGCGCCGCGGCTGAGCCGGCTGAGCCGCCCGCGCCCGCGGCAGGAGCGTGGGGTGTGCAGCCGGAGGGGCAGGCACCAGGGGACAAGCAGCGCGCGCAGCGCGCCGGGCAGCAGCAGGCGCGACTCCCCAAGCAGCCGCCGCTGCGACCAGCACCTAAGAAGCGGTCTGAGCGGCCGCCGGCTTCGCGGCGGCAGCCGCCGCGCGCGGGGCCACTGCAGTCTGCAGCATGCAGCACGGGGCCGGTCGTGGCGCCGGCAACCCAGCCGCCGTGGCCGCCGCCACCGGTTGAGGGGCGCCGCCGCATCGAGGCACGGCGACTGCCCGCGGGTGCTGCTACGGGGCTGGAAGACGAGGACTGGGAGGTCGTCCTATCTGACTCGGACGGGGAGAAAGAGGAGGGGCAGGAGGAGGAGGAGGAGGGGCAGCAGGAGGCGGAGGCGGAGGAGGGGCAGGAGGAGGAGGTGCAGGAGGGGGAGGCGCAGGAGGGGGAGGCGCAGGAGGCGGACGCGGAGGAGGGGGGAGAAGGGCAGGGCGCCGAGATGCCGCAGGCGGCCACGCGGCGTCTGCGGTCCAATGGGCTCCGAGGCGAGGGCTTGGAGCAAGTCGGCAAACGCGTGCCACAGGCGCCCGCACAGCAGCCGCTGCCGCCGCAGGCGCAGGCGCAAGCGCAGCGACCGCCGCTGCAACAGCCACAGCAACAGGCGCAGGCGCCGCCCGCGCCCGGGGCTGGGCCCGGAAGTGTGGCGCCCGTCACAGGGCTGTCGCCGGCCGACGTCCGGTGCGTCTCATGCGGCGGGCCGTACCACGTGAACGGCAAAGGCTTCTTCGCACACCGCACCCTGGCTTTCACCTGTCATGCCTGCTGCCGCAAGAACCACGTGGTAGCAAGGTTTTACGGCCCTCTGGGCACGAGGAGCTTGGAGGAGGCGGGTGGGCGGCAGTGCACCGACTGCGGCGCGACCGGCACCCAGACCGACTGGCGAAAAATGCCCGGACGCCTAGGGACGTATGGCTGCCTCCAGTGCTACTGCCGCAGGTTGAAGCAGGCGAGCATCAAGGGCAGGCGCGAGAGCAAGGGTGCAGAGGCAACGGCACAGGCGACGGCAGACGCTGGGGCTGGCGCCAGCCTGGGTGGGGCTGCAGCAGGGGGCAAGGCCGGCGCGGGGCGGGAGGCAAAGGCTAGCGGTCGCGAAGCTCGAGCCGGCGTTAAAGCCAATGCAGTGCAAGGGATGCAACCGCCGGCGAAGCGGGCCCGCTTGTCTGCGGCTGGGGCTGCTGCAAAGGCTGCAGCACAGGCCCTTCCTTCGGCGGTGGCGGTACTGGCAGCGGATGGAGCCGCCCCCGCCATTGCTGCGGATGCGGCAGGCAGCGACGGCGCCGCGCGCCGTCCCGCATCAGCCGCAGGGGCACGTGCGGCCGCGCGTGGGCGGCAGGTCCAGAGCCAGACTCTTGACCCAGGAGCCGGGCCTGCTGCAGGCAGCACGTCGCGCGAGGCCTCAAGCGTGGGCTCAGAGCTGGCGTCTGACGGCTCGTTGGCGGCGGGGGCTGGCTCGGACGCAGAGCGGCCGCAGGCGGGCCCGGCTCAAGGACGGACGCTGACAGGCGGCGGCCCCAAAGCGAAGGAGCACATATCGACAGCGGCGGCGACGCAGAACGCGGAGCGCGCGCCGGGGACCGCAGTGCGTCAGCTGCAGGGGTGGCTCAGCGGCACCGCCGCTACTGCAATGCCGGCGGCACCGGTGCCGGCGGCTACGACGGTGGCGGCACCGGCATCGGGGACGACGGCGGCAACAGCGGGAGCGGGAGCGGCGTCCGCGCCGGTGCCGTTGCCGCCGCCGGGCCTTTCTGCGGCCTCTGTGCGATGCACGACCTGTAGTGCCCCGTACCGGGCCATGGGCTTCTTTACGCACCGCACCCAGGAGTACACCTGCGACCGCTGCTGCCGCCGCAACCTCAGCTCCCACAGCTTCTACGGCCCGCCCGGCACACGGAGCCTGAAGGAGGCGGGCGGGCGGGAGTGCGCGCAGTGCGGCGGAACTGCGCAGCCGGCGGGGGCCAAGTGGCGCGGCATGCCTGGTCGTCTAGGCACGTACGCCTGCCAGCGCTGCTATAAGGGCGCCAAGGTCGCCGCCGCCATGGCTGCAGACGGCGACAGAGCTTCTATGCCGGCTGGCGCTATGGTGAGTGCGCCCAAGGCGCAGAAGGCGGCTGCTGGCGCAACTGAAGAGGGTGCGGCGGCAGCCAGGGTAGAGGCGGCCGGGGCTCGAGCGCCACGGGGCCCGGAGGTAGCAGCGGGCGGTGGAAGGCGCAGGGAGGGAGACACGGAGCAGCCTCCAGCGAAGCGCACACGGGCGACAGCTGCCGGCGGCCCCAGCGCAGTTACACCTGCTGTGCCTCCAGCTGCCGGCGGCGCGGCCGAGGCGCCGCCAGCCGGCCGCGTGGCCTTGGCAGCCGCTGCCATAGCACCTAGCGCAGTCCCTGGGCACTTGGTGGTGCCACCGGCGGCGGCCGCCTCGCTCATCGCGTTAGCAGCGGCCGTGGAAGCGGCGGCTCCGCCGTCGAGGGGCGCCACCGCGTCGTCAAGGCCCGCCGCCGCGACACCCACGGCCGCGCTCGCAGCTGAGCCGCCCTTCTCAACCTCCGCCCCCGCGCCTGCCCCCGGCCCCGCCCCAGTCCCCGTCCCTTTGCTCGGCCTCCGCCCCAACATCCTCTGCACCACCTGCGCCGCGCCCTTCAACCGCACGACGCTGGCCGGGCCCTGCGGGTTCTTCGCGCGCGGCACCGGCGCCTTCACCTGCCACACCTGTTGCGCGAGGAACCGGAGCACGCACGGCTTCTACGGCCCGCCCGGCATGCGGAGCCTGCAGGAGGCGGGCGGCCGTGCCTGCTCCGAGTGCGGCACCGACAGGCCGCCCGGCCCACCTGGCAAGCAGTGGCGCATGCACCTGACGCAGTTGGGGCTGTACATGTGCATCGCCTGCCGTAACCAGGCGGAGCGGAGGGCAAGGGTGCCCGGCGGCAAGCCCGGCGGCACAAGCGCGCCGGCAAGGGTGCCGCCGGCAGGCGCGCCGGCGGCGCCAGCACCACTGCCTGCGCCCCTGCCTGTGCCCCTGACGGCGGGACCGCAAGCAGCGCGCGCAGCTGCGGGCGCTGTCAAGAGCGCACTGATGCGCATGCGGGCGCCGCAAGCGCAGGCGGTGCCTCCTGGCTCGGCTGCGGGCCCGCCCGCCGGCGCCGCCGCCGCGGCCAGCGCTGGCGCCGGCGGCGGCGATGCAACGCGCACGTGCGGTGTGCGTGGTACCGCCGCGTCCAACAGGTGGATGCGGCACAAGCTGGACAAACGCATCACCACGTGCAGGCGCTGCTACGCCCGCTACAACAGGACGGGGTCCTACGACGGCGTGCCTGGGGAGCCGCGGCCTGGACAGCTACCCGCACAGCAGGCCGCGGCACGGCGGCCTGTGGCACCGACGTTGCCGTCGTCGGTGCCGGGAGCCGAGGTCACGGCTGCTGAAGCTCCTCGAATGGCTGGGGCTCGGCCTGCTGCAGCGGCGGCTGGGGCGGCGGCTGGGGCGGCGGCTGGGGCGGTGGCTGGGACGTTGGAGGCGGGCAAGCGCGATGCACAGCAGCAGCCGTGCGACAGGTGCGGCGTGGTGGAGAGCGCAAGAGGCTGGGTCCGGGGACTGTGCCGCCGCTGCTACATGAGGCAGTATCGCCGCAAGGACCAGAGCGGCCCAGCGGCCAGCCAGCAGCCTCAGCTGCAGCGGCCGCCACCGCAGCAGCGGCCTGTGGCTCACGCTACTCACGCCGCCGCCGGCGCAGCAGGTGCCGCAGCTGCTATGGGACCGCGCCTGGCTCCCGCTGTCGTGGTGGCGCTGTCAGGACCGCGGCAGGACGCGGGTGCTGGAGCCGTCGGCGCGGGCCACGCGGGCGGCGACGGTGCCGTCGTCGCCGGCGCTGACGCAGCAGGCGCTGGGGTGGGGGTGCCAGTGGCGACGCCGGTGCATCGCCTCCCCATTGGCGGGTTGCACTGGCGCTACCGGTCCGTGTTGCGGCCGCCGCGGAGGCACGCCGCCGCCGCGTTTGCAGCGGCCGTCAGGGCCGCGGACTTAATGCGGGCTGAAGCGCAGGTGGCGGCGGAGGCGGCGCAGGTGGCGGAGGAGGAGCTGCCGGGCAGCGGCCATGAGTTGGGCGACGTCGAGGCATCTGCAGGAAGCTGCGGCGCCAGCGATGACGGCGCCAGAGGGGCTGGCGGTGCCGACGCGGATGGCATCGCGAGCGCGGAAGCCAACGGCTGTGCCAGCAGTAGCAGCAGCCGCGGCAGTGGCAGGAGCAGCAGCAGGCGCAAACTTGGGCCTGCTGTGGGAGGCGGCGCGTCTGCAGCTGTGGCGGCTGCTGCTGCTGCTGCTGCGTCGGCGGCGGCGGCGGCGGCGGCGACAGCCACTGCTGATCATGGAGCTACAGCCCAAAGGCGCATGGCGCAGGGGATGGAGGCCAGGCGGTGACGCAGCGGCCCGCGGCAGGGGGAGGCACAGAGAGGACTGGATCAAACAGCAGGGTTCCGTGGGGGTAGGGGTTACTGGCGTTGGCCGTACATCGGGCAAGCGGGCCGCAATGGTGATGCCTGTGGCGGCTTGCCTTGTCGGGACCCCGCCGTGATGGTGGCACACCGGGTGCAGTGGACGTGGCGTGCGTGGGGTCTGGGCTGTGAGCCGCATGTGCGGATGTGCCGTGTACGTAGAGCGCGTTCTTGGACACAAGTTGTAGTCACGGCAATCTCCGGATGTCCTGATCGGACACAAGCATAAGCATTAACTTCTGGGGTTGGGGTTGGGTTGTTGGTTGGATGCTGGTGGGCGTGATCGGAGACCTTTGACGTCTAAGCAAAGGCAGTTTTCATGTTGACCGTTGTGTGCGGTGCCTGCATTCACGTCCGGCATTGCCATGCGGCTTGAGCTGGGGGCCAACGGTTCAACACCACCGCGGCATTGCGTGAGAATTTGCGAAGATTCCTTGGGTTGGCATTCTGACATTTTGTGGTTTGCCTAATTGGATCAGAACTACGGTAACTGTGCAGGTATGCCCATGGCCATGGGATAGTGCCGTTACACACTTATACGCAGTGTGGAGTGGGAACGGAGCATGCATGTAGCAGGCACAACAAGAGAGTAGGGATGGGATGGGTGTGTGCTGACGGGGTGCGGTATGTAGGCAGACCCAACGGGCAGACCCGACGCAGACACCCACTCGCGCGTCAGTGCTGTCATGTCGAGGGATGCTCAGTTGCACGCATGTATTCCATTGTTCAATGCGCCGTGCGACATACAACTCGCAAACACCGAAGTTAGCTGTCGGCCTAGACGGCCTCCGCTGGAAGAGAGACTCGGCTGAGCTGAGCTGTCGGAGCAAGGGTTAGATCGGCTGAAGGAGTGGGGACGAACAGCCAAGGGCACTACACTGCAGACAGCTCAAAACCGCAAGCGAGCGCGCGGCGCGCACAGCGCGCGCCGCACCACAGCTACCGCCACACTAACACGCGCGAGCGCAGCGCGAAACGAACAAAGCAGCGAACGCCGAAACCGAAACGGCGGCAGCTAGCAAACAACAACGCACGAGGCCCCCCAACACGCAAGCCGACACCCCTGCAAGCCGACGCCGAAGGGCGACAGGCGGCGGCGCACGGCGGGCAACCCCCGCCCGGCGCAAGCACACACACGACACGCACGCGTCCCGGGGCCTCGACCAGGGTTCCCGCAACGAGAAAGCGACTAGGCTAACGCCGCAGGGAAAAAAGCCGGAACCCTGGCGCAACCGAAAAAACCTTGGCAGCCTGGAGCGCAGAGAAATCCCCCAACCCAAAAAAAAACGCGGCGCGGCAGTGGTGGCAGCCCACCAGACCCTGCCCCCTACGCCGGAGCAACAGACACGCGACACAAACTAAAGCCACAGCAACCGCCGCGCCGCCGGCTCCCCAACTCCACGAGAGCGAAGCCACCAGACGGGGGCGGCGCAAGAAGCGCCGCCGCCGCACGCGGGTCGCGCAAGCGAGGCCGCGGCTCCAGAGACCGAGGACACCGGGAGGCTCGTGGGGGGGGGGGACAGGAGGGCTTGGTCAATAATACCGCTCAACGAAGAGAGGCTACAGAGAGGCAGAATGCCGAACGGCTGAAGCAGCGAACACCAAAAGCTTCGGCCGTCTTGTACGGCCTCCATGCTAACTCCGCTTAGCCTTAATCTCGCTCCGCTCCGCTTCGCTCCGCTACGCTCAATAGCTCAAACCAGGCTAATCGGTAAAATATCCTTATGTCGAGTTGCCGAACACAGCAGGCATCCAAAGCACCGGCACCGCCTTTGACGGACGTGTGCGGTGTGCCCCGCATTCACCCCAGCGGCGGTATGTTGCCCACGCACTGTTCCCACTGGACGTGACGTCAGCGCGTCAGGCTGTGCCTCACATCGTACGGCCAAGCCAATGCACACCGCCATATGAGGCGGCTGCCCGCCCACCTCCTCCCCCTTTTCCAAACATCCTTGCCACGCCCATGAGTATGGTGAGCTGTTGGGGGAGCGGTCCGAGGTACCGGGGGAGGGGGGCGGGAGCGGGGCGGGAGGAGGGGAGATGGGGACGGGAGCGGATGCGGGAGGGCGCAGGGAAACCGCGTGAGCAGCGGCACTAGTGGGGGTGGTAGGGGCTGTTGGGCGCCAGACGGCGCACCAGCCGGCCTTTCGGGCACTACAGGGGCTTGCCAGTGCCACTGCCCCGCCATTGGCGAGCCCCACGCCGCGTGGGGCTGCATACGGCCCCCGAATCTCGCCAACTACCCCTTTCCGCTAAAACTAGGCATTTGGGGCCCCTGGATGCCGTGGGCAAGAACGTGGTTAGGGCCCTTCTTGCCAGCGGCGGCGGCCTACCCCTGGAAGATGCAAGCCCTGGATGGCCCCGAGACGACGACCGACCCCCACAATCAACCGACCCATCACCAATTGACGTGTTCTTGGTTAGTTCCCCTCCCCCTCCACTCACCCCGTCCCATTGTACTCTCCTCTTCCCATTTAGCGTATTTGTGCTGCAATATGAAGGGTCCGGGCAAGGCCCAGCATGGGTGTGCAGTCAAGTCTGCTGCGCGTGGGGGTGCCTTGTCCCTTCTTGCTACGCATTTATGTGGGCACGGGTGGGAGCCACACACATCGGGACTACGCTTTCCTGCCCCTTGCCATGTTCCATCACGAGCGCGTGGGGGTGCGTGCGACCGCACAACGCCGCACCCTGCCGCACATACCCAGTCTGGTCATTATTCCGGCACGGCACGCATATACGTGTTGCCAGAGACGTCCACTCGGGATATCACCTACAGGCATTTATGCCACTCGCTCGTGTGTCATGGGGTTGCAGCAACCACTGTAACCTGCTGTAACACGCGAGAACGCATACAAACGCGCTCTATGTGCCCCTATGTGCCGTTCTGGCACGAGCGAGTGCTCCACGCACCTGCGTGCATAAAGTGGCTACCACCCTCAGCTATGCTATAGTCCTCATCATGTGAAGATGTGCGAAGCCAGCGAACGCGGCAAATCACTACACGAAAGCGTGGTGAGTCATTCAGCGGCAGGCAACAGACAGCGTCGGGCCGTGTTCGGGTAGTGCGATAAGCTTCCTAATCATGGGTTTCAGGACGAGATACACGCGCATGTCAAAGCAGGGCATTGCCATGGCTTGAAATCGTGGCAGAAGACATGTAGCATTTCGGCTGCTGAACCCAGCCAAAGGGCGCCGCGTGCCGATTTCAGCCCTACCTGAGGACTGATTTACCAACCAAGAACGAAAGAAGGTACCCTTTTGTGAAAGCATATGTAGCTGTTGCGTCAGAATGCGCGCGATGGCTTGTGTGCTCGTAATGCTGACTAATACTGCGACACACAGGGTACTGATAGGGCCTGCTCCGCCCAGCTGCCCTGGTCTCAAGGCCATGCCCTCTCAGCAGCACATTCTCTGCTTCATGGCAATACTCGGCGACACACGGCAGCGGGGCCGCCGCGCTCGGCGCTGTTTGGCTTCGGGGGTCCGACGGCTCGGCCGTTTGGCTCCTGCGCGGGCCTTTGGACTCCCCCCATTGCGCATGCTCCACGACACTCCTGTTCCGCGCCCCAGGGCACCCGAGCCCCTGTTATAAGCCCAACAGAGGCACTCACTTAGGCATAGTGGATCGGAGCTGCCTGTCTTGACAGCGCGCCCCCACAATCTAAGCTTACTAATACCTCTCGTGTTCTTCTTCCTCGTTCCTATCCCCCCGGCCATACCTCTCATTCCCACGACACCTAACCAGTACTTCATACCTTCAGCGCTTTCGGTCCTCATGGCCCGCCGGTCCTCAGCGACGGCTGCCGTCGCCGTGCTGGCGATGACGATTCTGTGCCTCATGGGCGCGGCCCAGGCCCGCAAAACCGCTGCAGTCTTCCGCAGCTCCACGGGTCGCATGCTGCTCGGCAACACTGTCATTTGCCCAGCTCAGCCTTCGTCCGATTGCTCGGCCTTCTACTCGAGCTGCGCCTCCATCACCTGCACGAACCTTGTGGTCACCATTGACGTGACCGGCAGCGGCTGCAAGGGCGGCAGCTACTCCTGGTGAGCGTACGTCTTGTGGAAGGAGTGGCGAGGTCGGAGCAGAGCTAGGAGGGGGTGGGCGATTGCGACACGGTGCTTGCCGTGCACAATACACGCAAATGGCGCCGGCCCTCGCTCCATACATTCCCCCTCGCTCACGTGTTTACTCACTGTTTGCTGTCGCTGCAGGGGCGCGTGCCTGAAGTGGGGCTTGGGCGACACCCGCTGCGGCCTCATGACTTCTTGCGCCGGCACCAACAAGGGAGACTATTGCGATGGCTTCACCAAGGTCTCTTTCGCGATCGACCAGAGCGACACCAAAGTGGGCATCCAGATCCACGACGGTACCTTCACCACCGGCACTAACAACGTGAGTGCCGTGTAGCTCGCTCAATCCGATTTGGCCCGGAAATGCTGAATCCGCAGCTGCCCGCGGCGCTAGATAGCCCGCACCTCATCCACTCACAACCAACGTCCTGCTTGCCCCCGCCTCTCATCTTCGATCCCCGCAGTGCACCACCACCAACCCTCTGGGCACCGGCGGCTGCTGGGCTGGCTCCAACCAGTGCCAGACCTGCGAGTACGTGTACACCATCCCCAGCTCATGCAAGACCAATAGCAAGCCTCCTTCCCCGGCCCCTCCTTCGCCGGCGCCTCCTTCCCCCGCTCCTCCTTCGCCGGCGCCTCCTTCCCCCGCTCCTCCCTCGCCGGCGCCTCCTTCCCCCGCTCCTCCCTCGCCGGCGCCTCCTTCCCCCGCTCCTCCCTCGCCTGCCCCTCCTTCGCCGGCCCCTCCTTCTCCTGCCCCTCCTTCTCCTGCCCCTCCTTCGCCAGCTCCTCCTTCTCCCGAGCCCCCGTCGCCTGCCCCTCCCTCGCCTGCTCCTCCTTCCCCTGCCCCTCCTTCACCCGCTCCTCCTTCTCCCGAGCCCCCATCGCCCGCCCCTCCCTCGCCTGCCCCTCCTTCGCCCGCTCCTCCTTCTCCCGAGCCCCCGTCGCCCGCCCCTCCCTCGCCTGCGCCTCCCTCCCCTGCCTGCAAGCAAGTGATGGACTGTCGTGCTGACACCACCTGTTCCTCTTTTCCCGCCTACAGCCAAGGCCGTCATGGAGAGCCTGTCGTCCACCGCCGGCACCGAGCAGCAAATCCCCGCGCCTGTGGGCAGCGTCTTCTGGAACGCCCGCCAGGACGCGTCCAAGGCCAACGCCTGGGGCGGCTACTTCCGCATTGTGCCCCCTCACGACGTCAGCGCCATCTACGAGTTCGACGTGTGTGCCGGCTGCGGCCAGGTGAGACCTGCGCACACGCGCTGCTGTATACATGGCTTGCCTGCCGTTGATCCAACGACCTGAGAAGACTGGCCCGCATGCATGCGCGCATGCATTACGTGTGTGGTCCCCACTCAACAGTCACCTGCCCAACTCGATGCACCATACATGCTGACACGGGTGTCTCTGCCTGCCCTGCTGCCTCCGCACAGAACCGCGTGTCCAAGGGCTTCATCATGGGCCGCCTGCAGTTTGTGCTCACCAACCTCAACGGCAAGACGTCCATCACCACGTTTGTGGCGCCGTCGCTCACCGCCTCCACCACCTCCAGCGTGCTGCACATGTACCAGTCCTTCATTGCGCCGCCCTCCCTAACGCCCGGCCAGTTCTCGAAGTTTACTGGCGTGGTGGGCCCCGCAACCACGCCCTTCACCTACGGCGCCTCTTGGGCTTCCACCGTCGTCACCGGCACCGTCAAGTCGGGCAGCAGCTCCTACCCCGTGCCCTCGACCGAGCCCAGCAATGGCCTCTACGTGGCCATCCACTTGACAGTCGGCGGCTCCATGTGCTTCTAAGCTGCTGTTGCTCTTGTGGATAGCGTTGCGTGTGATGTGTTGTGTGTGTGGTGAGGGCCTGTGTGTCATTGAGGTGTGAGCTGAACTGCTCGAATAAGCGCGCGCACATGTGTGGTGCGTTTTGGGATTACTGCCAAGTGCTGATTGCTTTTGCACGTTGATTGGCTGCTTGCGCGGCCTAACACTGCTAGATAGGATTTCATGTGCATCGTCGCTCAAGAGGGAAGGTGGAAACAGGATAGCGCGTTTCGTGTGTTCTTGCGGGATACTTGAGGCAGATTCCAGGACTGTTTTGCATCAAGCACGTGCCGTGGAGTTTATGTGCCCAGTCGAAACTCAATGCAGGCATCGAACAACCCAAAATAAACCCTGTTGGACGTGTGTACGATAGCGCATCAAGCACACTGTCTAATGGTTTCTATGATGCACATACAGTATTAGTGCTGTGCAAACCCCCTATATTATATCGCATGCCACCCATTCATGAGGGCATGTGTTTTGGCAGCAAATGCGCTCCGCATTGTAATATCTCGGACAACATAAGAACTGGACTCATCAGGGGTGCGGCCAACAGGCTGGCTGGATTATTGGGCTGCGTACTAGCCATGGGCACCGTGGCACCATCCAGCACCGTCACCGCGTGGGTACCGGGCCTACCGTGCTTACTTACTGACATTCCCGCAATCTAAACTCGGCACACTATCTACGGTTCCGGGGTGGGAAACCCCGCCAGTCAAGATGCGGGGGCACGGCAGCTAAGATGCCTGGGCGGACCATCCCCGCCAGTCGAGATGCGTGGACATGGCACCCCAGATGCCTGCGCAGGGCTACCCCAGCAACCTCAGATGCGCAGGCGCAGGGGTCAGGTTGCCTCTGGAACTTAGCTGCCAGACCAGACCCACCCCGCCAGATGCCTGCGCTAGGCAACTTTCCCACCCTCCGCCGACACCCGCCCATTTCCACCTCAGGCGAGCACGGACGGAGGGACTGGGAGCGTGGGGGACTCATGGGGAACCGTTTTGGCGTCGGGGAAGCCCCCTTTCCACCCCCGAGACCCCCCACACGGGAAGGGCAGTACGGCACTGGTAGGACTGTCGGACGGTGAATCTTTTGGGATACCGTCCGACAGTCCTACCAGTCTAAAAGCGGGTCCAAAGATGGTGCAGTTCATAGACGGTGCCCATACCGTAACGGAAGTGAACCTGGGTTGGGTGATGCTAGCTAGCTATACTCCATGGGGGCTGTCTGGGCCGTACAACTGCGGGAGGTTCCCCACAAGCGGGAGAAAGCCCAAACTTAGGCAAGGAGGCTTTGCTCCCGATTGCTCCATAGTTGATTTTGGAATTTGCAGTTGGTGGCGGCCATTACGGATGCTGGCATCAGGCACCGAATTGGTGATAGACGGTATGGGAGAGGGAAGCCGCCCATGCCGCACAGCCCGCACTCCACATCATTCCTTGTCACCGCATTACTGGCAGTTAAGAATCACCAATATACCGGTAGTATCATCAAATCGAGCATAGCGCGCAGTACGGTATCCTCTTCCAGGGAGCCGGCCTTATTCCTGACCCCTGTTCCCACGCAACACCTCCTTACCGCGGGGCATAAAGGAGGGCTGTGCGTGGAGGATGGAGCTCGCAAACCCTCCCTGGCTTGGTCGGCATTAAACTTTCTGCTCTTGCAATACTAAAGCCTTAAACCCAGGCCTACGAGTGGATGAAGCCTTCGAATAGTCAGGCGTGTCACGTCAGGCGGTGCCTTGGAAGCGCTTGCGCTTGGTGGTCGTGCGCTTCCACTGATGGAGCCCCTACTATCTATCTATCGTTCGACCTGCGGCTTGAGAAAGATACCAATGAGCACTGTGAAAAGACTGACTGGCACGGTGCCGTGGTGGGAGTCCTAATGTAACGGGAGACTCGCTCCCTTGTCAACCTAGGCGACAATCCTCTTGTTACATTGGTGCGAAATGCCAGGAGTCACCCTGACTGTTGAGGTCCCAGGATCGATCCTGGATGGGTGCATGGGTCCGAACTAGTGCACAAGAGGGTTACACCCTCCTTGCCCTGAGGTGGATGGCCCGTGAGAGCGAGGCAACAACGCAACTGGGCCAAAGGCAGTAAACCCACCCCGCGCCTGCAGTGAGCCTAAAAACATCTACGGATGCGCTGGTGGTCTCACGAGGACGTTCGCTTCCAGGGGGGGAGGACTGTAACGGGAGACTCGCTCCCTTGTCAACCTAGGCGACAATCCTCTTGTTACACCTAACGGGAGATAGACCTGAATGCCAGCAGTACGGAAAGGTATGGAGAATAAGACGACGGGGTAGGCGGTTGCACGCGGGGTAGGCAGCTGTGCGTGACTACGCGGGGAAGGCAGCCACGCACACCGCAGCGTATGAAGTAAGCAAGGCCTGTCTGAATGCCCCACCCGAAATGACAGCGACTGGATTAGATGCTAAGTTGCAGGGATTCGGACAGGCGGCATTCCCGTGAGACTTTCCACGAGTGCATGCAGCAAATTGCGGCACGACCACAAAGCTGGGAAACATCATGGGGAAATAAACATGGGCCTGCATACTTGGTTGATCACGCGCGACCAGCAGGGCTGCTGTGCGTGTATGCGTGCATGCAAGTCAAGCAAGGTGCACGTGAGTGTAACAAGGGATTGTGAGGAATACAAACACAACGGACCGGGTGCGCATATGTGTGAGTATGTGCAAGCTCAAATACTTGGGAGGCGCTGTGTGTGGCACCATTTGCTACGGCCTGTGGCATCACAAGCGCTGTGGTCTCGATTGGTGCGAGTCGAAGAGTTCACGTTGTCCGAGATATTACAGTGGGGAACGCATGTGCTGCCAAAACACAGGCCGCGATTCATGAATGGGTGGCATGTACATACAATATACAGGGGGTTTGCACAGCAATAATGACACTGCATGTGCATCATAGAAACACCTTGAAACTGTGTGCTTGATGCGCTATCGTACACACGTCCAACATGGTGTTGGGTTGTACGATGCCTGCGCTGTATTGAGTCTCGACTGGGCACATCAACCTCGCTCTCTTTACTACTGCTGCCCTGCTGTGCTTGATGCAACACCAGAATCCGGTTAAGGTATTCCCTCAAAAACACAAGAAACGCGCTATCCTGTGTCCACCTTCCCTCTTGAGCGACGATGCACATGGAATCCTATCTAGCAGTGTTGGGCCGCGTAAGCAGCCAATCAACGTGCAAAAGCAATCTGCACTTGGCAGTAAGCCCAAAACGCACCACATGTGCGCGCGTCTTATTCGCGCAGTTCAGCTCACAGGTCAATGACACTCAGGCCCTCACCACACACACAACATCACACGCAACGCTATCCACAAGAGCAACAGCAGCTTAGAAGCACATGGAGCCGCCGACTGTCAAGTGGATGGCCACGTAGAGGCCATTGCTGGGCTCGGTCGAGGGCACGGGGTAGGAGCTGCTGCCCGACTTGACGGTGCCGGTGACGACGGTGGAAGCCCAAGAGGCGCCGTAGGTGAAGGGCGTGGTTGCGGGGCCCACCACGCCAGTAAACTTCGAGAACTGGCCGGGCGTTAGGGAGGGCGGCGCAATGAAGGACTGGTACATGTGCAGCACGCTGGAGGTGGTGGAGGCGGTGAGCGACGGCGCCACAAACGTGGTGATGGACGTCTTGCCGTTGAGGTTGGTGAGCACAAACTGCAGGCGGCCCATGATGAAGCCCTTGGACACGCGGTTCTGTGCGGAGGCAGGGCAGGCAGAGACACCCGTGTCAGCATGGTGCATCGAGTTGAGCAGGTGACTGTTGAGTGGTGACCACGCACGTAACGCACGCATGCATGCGCGCGGGCCAGTCTTCTCAGGTCATTGGATCGACGGCAGGCAAGCCATGTATACGGCAGCGCATGTGCGCAGGTCTCACCTGGCCGCAGCCGGCACACACGTCGAACTCGTAGATGGCGCTGACGTCGTGAGGGGGCACAATGCGGAAGTAGCCGCCCCAGGCGTTGGCCTTGGACGCGTCCTGGCGGGCGTTCCAGAAGACGCTGCCCACAGGCGCGGGGATTTGCTGCTCGGTGCCGGCGGTGGAAGACAGGCTCTCCATGACGGCCTTGGCTGTAGGCGGGAAAAGAGGAACAGGTGGTGTCAGCACGACAGTCCATCACTTGCTTGCAGGGCCAATCAAAGAGAGATTCGGCGGTACTAGGAGTGAGCGGATGGAGGCCAGCAACCGCAAGGCGCTTCAATCATGACTCACGAGGAATGGCCCAGGCGGTGTCAGTGCTGCACTTGCAGGCGCTGGGGTTGACGGAGTAGACGGCAAACCACTTGCAGGTCAGGCACTTGAAGTTGTCGGCGGCGGTGTTGACGCGCGAGACGTACAGGTAGTTGGCAACGGTGGTGTAGGTGGTGTCGGTGTAGCAGGCCACGGCCACGGCGGCGCCGGTGGAGGTGGTGGCGCTGAAGAAGGAGTTCAGGCCGGGGTAGGTAGAGGTGACCATGGGGCTGTACAGGGTGTAGTCCTGGGGTTGACCGGTGACGGGGTTGGTGCCGCTGAACACGCCGTTGGGCTTGGCCAGGCAGTTGTAGGTGTTGAGGAAGTTCTGGGCCGTCAGGGGCTTGGCGAAGTCGCCCGCGCTGCTCTCGACTAGGCAGTCCTTGGACGTGCAGGGCGTGCAGCTGTCCACGCTGGGGATGCCGGCAGCGGTGAAGTAGCTCATAGCAGGGCAGGTACCGCTGGAGCACGAGGCCGCGTTGGGCGCGGGAGGAGCGGGAGAGGGAGGAGCAGGGGAAGGAGGAGCGGGAGAGGGAGGTGCGGGAGAGGGAGGAGCGGGAGAGGGAGGAGCAGGGGAAGGAGGTGCGGGAGAGGGCGGAGCAGGTGAAAGAGGCGCGGGAGACGGAGGGGCAGGCGACGGGGGCTCGGGAGATGGAGGAGCGGGCGAGGGAGGGGCAGGCGACGGGGGCTCGGGAGAAGGAGGAGCGGGCGAAGGAGGGGCAGGGGACGGGGGCTCGGGGGACGGAGGGGCGGGCGAAGGGGGAGCAGGCGACGGCGGCTCTGGCGAGGGAGGCGCAGGCGAGGGAGGGGCGGGTGACGGCGGCTCGGGCGAAGGAGGAGCGGGCGAGGGAGGGGCAGGTGACGGGGGCTCGGGGGACGGAGGGGCGGGCGAAGGGGGAGCGGGCGACGGCGGCTCTGGGGAGGGAGGCGCAGGCGAGGGAGGGGCGGGTGACGGCGGCTCGGGCGAAGGAGGAGCGGGCGAGGGAGGGGCGGGTGATGGCGGCTCGGGCGAAGGAGGAGCGGGCGAGGGAGGAGCAGGTGACGGGGGCTCGGGGGACGGAGGGGCGGGCGAAGGGGGAGCGGGCGACGGCGGCTCTGGGGAGGGAGGAGCGGGCGAGGGAGGGGCGGGTGACGGCGGCTCGGGCGAAGGAGGAGCGGGCGAGGGAGGAGCAGGCGAGGGAGGGGCCGGCGACGGGGGCTCGGGGGAAGGAGGAGCCGGCGAAGGAGGGGCAGGAGAAGGCGGAGCAGGCGAGGGAGGGGCGGGTGACGGCGGCTCGGGCGAAGGAGGAGCGGGCGAGGGAGGAGCAGGCGAGGGAGGGGCCGGCGACGGGGGCTCGGGGGAGGGAGGCGCAGGTGAGGGAGGGGCAGGAGAAGGAGGAGCAGGCGAGGGAGGGGCAGGAGAAGGAGGAGCAGGCGAGGGAGGGGCAGGCGACGGGGGCTCGGGGGAAGGAGGAGCCGGCGAAGGAGGGGCAGGAGAAGGAGGAGCAGGCGAGGGAGGGGCAGGAGAAGGAGGAGCAGGCGAGGGAGGGGCAGGAGAAGGAGGGGCAGGCGAGGGAGGAGAAGGCGAGGGAGGGGCAGGCGAGGGAGGAGCGGGGGAAGGAGGCGCCGGCGAGGGAGGAGCGGGGGAAGGAGGCGCCGGCGAGGGAGGAGCGGGGGAAGGAGGCGCCGGCGAAGGAGGAGCGGGGGAAGGAGGCGCCGGCGAAGGAGGGGCCGGGGAAGGAGGCTTGCTATTGGTCTTGCATGAGCTGGGGATGGTGTACACGTACTCGCAGGTCTGGCACTGGTTGGAGCCAGCCCAGCAGCCGCCGGTGCCCAGAGGGTTGGTGGTGGTGCACTGCGGGGATCGAAGATGAGAGGCGGGGGCAAGCAGGACGTTGGTTGTGAGTGGATGAGGTGCGGGCTATCTAGCGCCGCGGGCAGCTGCGGATTCAGCATTTCCGGGCCAAATCGGATTGAGCGAGCTACACGGCACTCACGTTGTTAGTGCCGGTGGTGAAGGTACCGTCGTGGATCTGGATGCCCACTTTGGTGTCGCTCTGGTCGATCGCGAAAGAGACCTTGGTGAAGCCATCGCAATAGTCTCCCTTGTTGGTGCCGGCGCAAGAAGTCATGAGGCCGCAGCGGGTGTCGCCCAAGCCCCACTTCAGGCACGCGCCCCTGCAGCGACAGCAGCAGGCAGCGAGTAAACACGTGTAACACGTGAGCGAGCGAGGGGGAATGTATGGAGGGCCGGCGCCACGTGCGTGTATTGTGCACGGCAAGCACCGTATCGCAATCGCCCACCCCCTCCTAGCTCTGCTCCGACCTCGCCACTCCTTCCGCAAGCCGTACGCTCACCAGGAGTAGGTGCCGCCCTTGCAGCCGCTGCCGGTCACGTCAATGGTGACCACAAGGTTCGTGCAGGTGATGGAGGCGCAGCTCGAGTAGAAGGCCGAGCAATCGGACGAAGGCTGAGCTGGGCAAATCACAGTGTTGCCGAGCATGCAGCATGCGACCCGTGGAGCTGCGGAAGACTGCAGCGGTCTTGCGGGCCTGGGCCGCGCCCATGAGGCACAGAATCGCCATCGCCAGCACGGCGACGGCAGCCGTCGCTGAGGACCGGCGGCAGGCCATGAGGACCGAAAGCGTTGAAGGTATGAAGAACTGGTTAGGTGTCGTAGGAACGAGAGGTATGGCCGGGGGGATAGGAACGAGGAAGAGGAAAAACGAGACTGGTATTAATACGCTTAGGTTGTGGGGGCGCACTGTCAAGACAGGCAGCTCCGATCCACTATGCCAAGTGAGTGCCTCTGTAGGGCTTATAACAGGGGCTCGGGCGCCCTGGGGCGCGGGACAGGAGTGTCGTGGAGCATGTGCAATGGGGGGAGTCCAAAGGCCCGCGCAGGAGCCAAACGGCCGAGCCGTCGAGACCCCCGGAGCCAAACCGCGCGTGAGCCGAGCAGGGCGGCCCCGTTGCCGTGTATCGCCGAGTATTGTCATGAAGCAGAGAATGTGCTGCTGAGAGGGCATGGCCTTGAGACCAGGGCAGCTGGGTGGAGCAGGCCCTATCAGTACCCTGTGTGTCGCAGTATTAGTCAGCATTACGAGCGCACACATTCTGGCACAACAGCTACATACGCTTTCACAAAATGGCATCTTCTTTCGTTCTTGGTTGGTAAATCAGTCCTCAGGGCTGAAACCGGCTGATTTGACTGAAAATCGCTGAACCCGAACACGTACTGCGGCCGGAAGCTGCCTACTGCATGTCTTACCAAAGTTTATGGTGGTGAATTGCCTCACACTCGCTCGCCGGCTTCTTACATTTTCAAATGATAAAGATTTCGTGCCGAACCGACATTTGCAAACCGGCCGCGGCCTGCGTTCTTGATTGCCTACCTACCCTGTTTCCCCGCCGGCTCTTGCTTGCAATTTGCTTGCATGATGGATGACACCCTTGCTCGGTCAGCTGATGACATGAGGACGCTTCAACTGAAAACATCAGGTCCTTTGGGAATTAGCAACATGCATGCGTGCCGTGCCGCAAGCGACCTAGCTGCCGCGGCGGTCACACGCACAGAATCTTCTGCACACTCATGCCGGGCGTCGCCCGGTTACAGCACATACATGCTAAATGCGCCAGGAGTAGAACAGCGGGGTGAGGTCGAAAAGCAACGGAGGGGTCATGGGGAGGTGCATGCTGCAGGTGTAGCAAGACTGCGCTGGGCAGTGGGGGGTTTCGCAGCAGCAGGGGGAGTCTGCTGGGTGCCACCGAGCGCACCCGCCCGCCGCAGCCCCCGACCCCCGCCAGCCCACCCAAACATGGGTGCAAGTCCTCACAGCCAATGTCACCACAGCTGGCACCACTGCACTACGCGCGCTAACCCGCCTATCGCCATCCCCCCGCAGAAGACCAGAAACCCCTACAAGCGCAGCCCGGCCACAACAAAGTGGTTTGGCTAACTCCCTGCATTGGTCATCGCATGCAGTCTCCAATAAATGTCATGGGACACCACCGACTTGGTCCTCAGCAAGTATCAAGGTCCTCCCCGGCTAACCCTAATAATAATAATAATAATATGTACGCGGTTCACGAAGGAGGCCGCGTTTCTTAAGGAGGAGTGAGTTTTGCTCACCCCACCGTGTCAAAAGGTGGAAAGTTAGCCTGGATCGCGAGGGCTGGGGCCAGCAGCCGTGGCGCCGCCAGTGGGACCGACGTGGCGTGAGTTCACAATCCCCATTTCGCGCTCAAGGCGGTAGTAGAGAAGGGATGTGGTGCGCAGGCTGATGACACTGTGCATGTGTATGCGTGAGCAGCAGGATTTTGCTGATGTGGTGGTGGCACCCAGCGACCGGAGGAGGGGTTCCAAGGTGTTTGACACAGTGCCGCCGTGGCCCAGCGTCACAATCTGCTCCTTTTTATATACTACGTCCCAGCCGGCATCCCGCAGGGCGGCTAACCCTAACGATGGCAAGTCCCCAGCCAGCAGATGTCTCGGGCTCGTCCATACCTCCTCGGGCTAGACTTTGTTGGCCCGGGTTTGGGGCGGTTTTGTTCCTATGGAAAAGTCCTCAAATCGCCATGTACTCAGACAAAAGACGGCAGCCACCCTGCCGTTACTTTGTCTGAGCTAGACATCACCCCAAAAACATGATATGACCTGTAACGGGAGACTCGCTCCCTTGTCAACCTAGGCGACAATCCTCTTGTTACATTGGTGCGAAATGCCAGGAGTCACCCTGACTGTTGAGGTCCCAGGATCGATCCTGGATGGGTGCATGGGTCCGAACTAGTGCACAAGAGGGTTACACCCTCCTTGCCCTGAGGTGGATGGCCCGTGAGAGCGAGGCAACAACGTAACTGGGCCAAAGGCAGTAAACCCACCCCGCGCCTGCAGTGAGCCTAAAAACATCTACGGATGCGCTGGTGGTCTCACGAGGACGTTCGCTTCCAGGGGGGGAGGACTGTAACGGGAGACTCGCTCCCTTGTCAACCTAGGCGACAATCCTCTTGTTACATGACCCCGCCCTGCGGGGACCGCTACATCGTCACCGCCGTGCCGCAGGGTAATGGCCGGGCCCGGCTTCCCGGCAACCCCTCGGATTGCATTGCGTTGCCACCAAGAGATGGCGGCGTTGGACTGCTGCCGGTGTTGGAACACGCGCGCGCCCGGAACGCTGTGCGTGGTGGCCGTGCAATGCGCGGGCTGCAGCATGTGCACTCCCCTGCCTGCTGCTGCAAGCGCCTACATGTTACGCACCGTGTCGGTGAAACCGTAACCCCTGGGTGAAACCGTGAACAGCCGCTGCAATCAGCAATTGCATACGGCCGCCCACCCCCTGTGCGTCCAGGTGCGTGCGTCTTCACGATGCAGCACTCGACCGGCGGTGTTGGTCGCGCTGCCGAAGGCTGTGCTATTATCATAACGCCAGCCGCGCTCCTCGACATGCTCTGATACTCTGAAACTCTGTGCCGGCCGCCGCTCCGATGGCAGGTAGGCACCAGCCATCTCCTGTGCCAGCCTCCACGCACTTCCCCTCCTCTCCACGCACGCCTACCTACCGTTTGGGGGGGGGGGGGTTGTAGATACCAGCCCAAACTAAACCAAACCCAGCAATGCAATAGAGCGAGGAGGAGAGCGTGGTCGATGCTTGACAACGGAGTGGCACGCGACAATGGTCCCCATTCCCGAAATGCACCGAGTTCCCAGGTTCCCAGCGAAACATCCCGCAAACCGGTAGAAAGAAGGCGATGAGCTCTTCGGTCTTGCGCGTGTGGGCGGTGCTGACGGTAGCCGCCTTCGAAATTGCCACCCAGGCTCAAACACACGCACGCACGTTCTAACTAGCAATACAGACTAGGCACACGTTGAATACCCACCTAGAAGACATCAAGGGAGCCCGGGCGCCGAGGAGGAGACCAGCGCCAGGGCGGGACGTTCGCATGTGCAAAAAGGGAAAAGGCAAACAGTGTGAGCGGAAAGGCCCGCGAGCGAAAAAAGCAACAGTACTCTATGTGCACGAGCCTGGGTGGCAAGAGAGAGGGAGAAACAGGCAGCGGGCAATTAAATAGAGGCAAGCACGCATCGGCATGGGGCCACACGAGGGCCAGGGGGTACAGGGACAAGGGGAGGGGGGTGGTTAGGGGAGAGGCAGGGTGCGGGCCGCGGACGGCTCCCCACAGCCCTGCCAATCCGGGTGCCCTCACGCCGAAGAGGGCATCCGGAGCCTGTAGGCGCTAGGGAGAGCGGGACGGGACGGGGTAACATGGGCACAGGCACACAGAGGGAGGAGACAACAGCAACCCGAGACACGGCAGAGCCTGGGTGGCGGAGACGGGTCTGGATGTAGGGCCTTGTAGAAGAGCTTGATGCCGGGCGCGTGCCGTCGCAGACGCAACTCCAACCCCCCCCCCCCCCACACACACACACACCCCACCACCCCAAACCCATGCACCCACCCACCCACCCCCGCACCTCCCATCCCCAAGCACACCCCACCCCCACCGCATCCCCACCGCATCCCCACCCCAACCCAACCCCTTGTCCGCACTCACCCCACGGGTACCCGAGCAAAGTCCCAGGCGAAGCCCGAATGCCACCGGCGGGAGCCCACCCAGTCCCTCCCCGACCGCGCGCGCTCAACTGCTCCCCACCGCTCCCGAGCCCGGAGTACAGCGAAACGGCCCTATGTTGATAGCCCCCGCGTGCGCTGCAGGGCCATCAACGCCGTCAATGTAAGTAGCCGGAGGCGAGGATCCCCCGGGGATGTGGAGCCCCCGCAAACGCTTAAAACTTGGCATTTTGGGCCCCTGGATGCCGTGGGCGAGAACATGGTTAGGGCCCTTCTCGCCAGCGGCGGCGGCCTACCCCTGGAAGACGCAAGCCCTGCCTGCCTGACGACCCCACACACGGCTGCTACCGTCCATAAATGCCACAGTCGACCCTGACATCCCGCCGGGACACCGCGGCCGACACGCATGCTCCTTTCCCTGGCACCGCCCACCCGCAGCCGCCCTTGCTTCTCCCCGGTGACATCTATCCATGTACCGGCCGCCCCAGAGTCATGCCGCCTCGGCCAACGGCGGCTTCGCAAGTCACCAGAATGCCGGAAACTTATCCCATCATCGACATCTGTAGAGCTTAACGATGGCATTGCGCACGTACTTTCTAGTATTTCCAGGGGGGGCGGGAGCGAGGGGTTTCCATGGGTTGAATCCCTCCAAAATTGCAACGCTGGCCTGGATGGCACAGCAGGGCTAACGTCGCGGCAGCGGAGACTTGCTGGATTGGGAATTGACTGGATTGGGTGTATGTGATGCCGAATGGGCGGGCGCCGGGCGGGCGTAACATTTTTGGGGACCTGCCCATGGCCGATAGAGCCTCTCAAGACGAGTCAGTGGGTACCACTACGGTACTAAGTGGAAGCGGTTTTGTGCAGTCACGTGCCGGTCGGTCGGTCTTTGGGAGGTCCCGCGGGGTTGCGGGGGATGGGGTTTGGCACTTTCTTTCGTAAACCCCCCTTCGCTCCCTGCCCACTCAACAGTGCGCAACAGCATTTCAGCTCGCCACCAGCTCAGTTCGCCCCAGCCTCAGGTGCTCAGCCTCATGTCGTGATCAGCACTACACATCCGCTCTGGTCACGGTATTACTGGTAACGGGGGGCTGGGCAGTCTCCGGCGTGGGGGCGACGTATTTCCATGATCGTCGGTGCCTGGGCTGGGTGCAATTTTGTTTATCCGGCCGCAACTACATTAGGCACTTGCTTTGCCTTTTTCATGTCCCATATTCCCTGCCCACTCAACCCTTCTTCACCAAGCAAACGGACGTGTCCAGGCCCCTTCATCTTCGCTTGTGCCGTAGTATTCTGCCATCACATACCGTTACCCACCCTCACCCTCTGCCAAACACCACCCTCCCACCCCTCCCGCCTGACCCACCACTCCGACTCACACCTACCGCCCTCTCCCCCGCACGCCGCCTTCTCCCAACGTGCGACTCGCAGCTTCTCGTTGTTCATTCTGCGCCCCCACCCACATTCACTCCATTCGTACACCAGAACGTTGATGATCTACGAGAATTCTACACGTACTGATTGCTGCTGCTGCGTTTTAACCTCGCATTCACCACAACCATTCAAGTGCCCTAAAGTGCCCAAACGGCTGTGGACTGGAGTTGGTCTCCGTCGGGGGAGCCAGGGGGCGGGGATAGGTTCGGCTGAAGTTTGCCCCAAGTTTGTCGTGGAGCATGCGCACGAGGGGAGTACGAAGGGCCTCACAGGAGCCGAACAGCCGAGCCGTCGAGACCTATGTGCGGCACGGATGGACCCCAACGGCCTCCCAGAGCCAAACAGCGCCCGAGCCGAGCAGGGCGGCCCCGCTGCCGTGTATCACCGAGTATTGCCATGACGCGGAAGAGGTGCTGCTGGGAGGCCATGGCCTTGCGACGAGGGCGGCAGCTGGGCGGCGGAACAGGCCCTGGCAATGCGTGCGCCAGCGTGCGCCCTCCGTGTCGCAGTAGTCAGCATTGCGAGCGCGCAAGCCATCGCCAACAGTTACATCCGCTTTCACAAAATGGTACCTTCTTTTGTTCATGGTTGGTTAAACGGCGCGGTGCCCTTACTTTGCGGCCAGCAGCCGAAATGCTGCATGTCCACTGCCACAATTTCAAGCCATGGCAATGCCCTGCTTAGATATGCGCATGTATCATGTCCTGAAATCCATGCTTAGCAAGCTGATTGCACTACCGGCGGAACGCTGCCCGACGCTGCCCATGCTGCATCACGCTTTCGTGCAGCTAGTGAATTGCCGAGTTCGCTGGCTTTGTACATCTATGATGATGATTATATGCTGGGGGCCGGTCGCACGTTACACAGACTCGGCTGAACATACATTCATCAATTCATGCCGGGCCTTGAACTGACCCTTCAGATTAAATTGCAGCACAAACACGCTAAACGGGAAGAGACGATTGCAATGGTACGGGGTGAGTGAAGTGGAGGGGGACCCAAGTCAGGGGTTGGACGTTTGGGGGGGGGGGGCGGTCGGTGTGTGATGGGACAGGGTTCAAGGCAGGTTGGCGAGGTCCCGTAGGGGGCGGTCGGTCGTGGTCTTGGGGCGGGCCAGGGTCCCGGGTTTAGGGAGCGTATCATGACGGACTTCAGCAGCAGCCTAACACTACGCATCGTCATGCAAACATCCTTGCAAGGCCATAAAAAGCGCATTTAAACCATGGGAAGGTCCGCTCCTGCGTCGTGGCTGGGACATGTCAACAGATACGCACGTGTCAATGTCGTGGGGAAGGCCCGCAGCGGGTAGGGCCGGTCAAGAGAAGTCGGTTGGCACCACTCCCACATTATAATAGTCAAGTAAAAAGCACTTTCAAGACGGTGTTGGTCAGTTGGTTGTCGTTCGATCAGGGTCGATCGTGTTTGGTCAGGAGGGAGGTCAACGTCCAGCCACGTACGGGTTTCGTTCGGGGCACGGGGTCTAGCATTTTGTTTCCTAACCCATCCACCCACCCTGGCCGAGCCCACACTACACCTTAGGCCGAAGATTTTGGAGCCAGTACCCCCGGAAGCCCAGAAGTGCCCAAAGAACATTGCCACGCTTGCCACCCTGTCCAGACCTGTGTACTGGGACTGCTGCTGATGACTCCTGCTGCACAAATGACCCGCCGCCCCCGGCTGCAACCACGTGTGTTGAGAGCGAGGCGGCCGGAGGCGCCCTTCAACACCTACCAATGCCGTCCACAACGCAAAATTGTGTGTGGCACTGATGCTGATTCCGGTCATTACACCATACAGCCATACATGCCATGCTGCCTGCCCCACGCCACCCCTACCGCCTTCATCCACGGGAAGCGGAGCAAAATTGTCAGCCACTCGGCCCAGCCACCAGGCCTGCTCGATCAATCCTGGCTTTCCCGGCAACCCAGCAACAACCTCGGCCATCGCGGCGATCAGCCCTGCCATCCCGGCCCTTTCCATCCGTCCCATGCCCCCTCTTTCCCCAGGCATTCCACCGGCTCTCCCGGCCCACCTCTGTCTCTGCCCTTGCCTCGGCCACCCCCGAAGCTTCTCAGGTGAGCTTATCCACACACGACGGGTAGGGCCACATAGGTGCTATGCGCAATACCGTAAGGTGGAGTTGGAGACTAATACATCAGTGTTCTCGGGTGAGGGCTAGGCGGGGTCAGGGTTGGCTGGGGATGGCCAGGGCTGACTAGGGTTTGGAGGAGCGCGGCAGCGCGACCTAGAACGCACGGCATTGTGGGTGGCCAATGGATGAAACGTAAGCGAGGTTGGAAGGGGAGGTCGTTGGCGGTGGAAGCCTGCTCACCCTGGGGCGAGTGAGAGAAGGCAAAGCGCCGACCGGCGGAACTGATGAGCGGGCCTCCCCGGACATCCATCCCAGACATGATGGCTGTTGGCTTATGTGCTCGCTCGCTGTAAGCATAACTGCCGTACGTACACCATTCCAAGCGGTGAGCGAGAAGTTGTATGGATGGAAGGCTTCCGGTGTGGGCCAGACCGGCAGAGAGGCATGCAGGCGCAGGGGAGGTGCAGGGGCGCTCACGGGGTCTGGTCGTATAGTTTGTCCACGGCCAGTTACTAACTCAACGGAGTTGACACGTCTGGTCACGCCGGCGCTGAGCCCATACTGGCCCATACAGTTAACAAGAGCCGGGAGGAGAAGAGGGGATGGCGTAGCCTTCACTTACAGACTTCCTTTGTCACCGATACCATGTTACTGGAACCCCGCCCTCGTGCATGGGAATGCCCAGATTGCAATAGTACCGAAGACACCCGCCATGGCTGGGTACAATCCCGGCAGTCCTTGCCAGGCATCGTTGCACTATCTCTCCTCAGAACTTCAGCCACTCAGACCCGAATGCAACACCGATGCACGCTGCCACGCACCAGCATCATTCCTGTGACGCGCCCAACACATCAACATCTGCAGCAGCGCTTACAGGCCCCACAGTCCCTACCGTAAGAACCGGCCGTGTGTGGTTCACAAGAGCCACCTGAGTGTGGTTTCGTGATTGAATTCAAGTTTGCTCTTGAGCAGCTAGCGTACACGCACGCAAGCAACGCGTTACGCAAGCAACGCCCACTGACACGGACGCTGCCAGGTCTGCACTGATTCGCAACATGAACATCTTAGGCATGGAAACCGGTGGCCCCCCCTCCCCCACACGCTCTGCCTGTATCACTATCTGACTATTGATCGCAAACCAACCTGAAAAGGCACAGCAGTACTGCGTAACCTTGGTCAATTGCTTTACTCGCCCTTGCATTGTCACCAGCCAGCATCCCTGTTGGCGTGGCAACCCAGCCAACTACCGAGCCCGCGCTGACCAACCACCAAACAAAACAACACAGATGAATTGTGCCTTGCTACTTGCAGTCGGCCCCACATGCCGCCATGGGCATAAAATCCACATGCTGATGCTGTCACCGCGCACTTTGGTGCTTGCTACTGCTGCCGTACCGTACGCACGGCCGTGGCGCGGCCGATGCCCAGTTCCTCTGATGCTTCCAGCGTCACGAAGGAGAGGGAGGCATCCTTGCAAGCCGAAGGGAGGGACTATGACGTCCCGATGTGCTAATACAGCGCTGATACATTCAACTATTCATGCCCTCGGGTCTTTGCTCCCAAAGCAGGCACGCATAGAGTGTTGTGACAGCTCGATGTCGTTCTCCAATTAGACCGTATGCTGGTACCGTATACGCCGGGCACTCCATTAAGATGTGCATTGCCCTTCAGCCAACACGGCTGCTGTACCTGTGGCGCCGCTGCTGCACTACCTTCACACTCCCTCTCCAGTCTCCACTGCACCACACTTGGCGCAGTGCGTGGCACTCCCATCCCATCGCCGCCGTCGCTGCGGCCCCTCACCGCCGAGACCCCTGCCTCTCCACAGCCTCAACCCGCCCAGCACAAGCCACCAAGCCATGCGCGCCCCGGCGTCACACGCGCTGCTGCTGGTCCTGCTCGTGCGCCAGCTTCAGGATGATGCTGCGGAGCACCTCGGTTGTGCTGCCCGTGTCCGGGTGCCGCTCCTGCTGGAGGCCCTGGTGCTGCTGCAACTGCTGCTGGCGCCCCTCCATCTGGGTCCGCAGGGGCAGCTGCCGCGCCGGAGGCGGCACCAGCTGCGCCGCCGACAGGAATTGGCCTTCATCCTGCGTGCCCACAGCCGCCGCCGCCGCGTCTGCCATAGCATAGTCGTCCTCGAAAAGCTGCTGCTGCTGCTGCGGCTGTGGCTGCGGCTGCTGCACCCAGCGCTGTTGGTGCGGCACCTGCAGCACCTGCTCTGTCTGCTGCGGATGCTCCGTCTGCTGCTGCTGCTGCTGCTGCTGCTGCTCCGGCTGCTGCTGGTGGCGCGGGTACTGGTGGCATGGCTGCCGGGTCTGCGGCTGGTGTTGCTGGGAGTGCGGGTGCAGCTGCAGGACAGGCTCCACAAGTGTTACACGCGATTGCCGGTACGGTAGCGTCAGCTCCTGGGAGCCCGCCGCCGCCGCGGCGGCGGCGTAGTGGCCGCCCAGGCCTTCCACTGGCATCCGGTCCACGGCGGCGGCGGCGGCGGCGGGCGCAGCCGCCATGTCCGCTTGGAGGGAGAGCTGCAGCAAGTCCCGCCTCTGCTGTTGCTGCTGCTGTGGCTGCATATGGTATGGTTGGCGGCCGTTGGGCTGCTGCCGCCAGGCCTCGGAAGCCGCCTGGGGCAGTGGCCGGGCAAGCGGAGCCCGGGACTGCGGCTGGTGCGGAAGGGAGTAAGGCGCGGCACTGTCAGCCGGCCGGCGGGCATGCCCCTGAGGCTGGTGCTGAGGCTGGTGCTGGTGCTGGTGCTGCTGCGCCACCATCGCATGTGGTTGCGACGGCGATGGGCGCCAGCGATAGCAGGCATCCTGGTAGTTATCAAGGACCGGTACGCCGTCATGCGCTGCCGCAATGTTGCCGGGGGCACTGCAGCGGTGTCCGCCAAAGTTGTTGTCGCCGCCGCTGCGCATGTGCCGGGCCGGGCGCGCCGGCATGGGGCCGTCATCCATGGTAAAATCAACAACCTCTGGCTGCGTCTGCTGATGCTGCTGCGTCTGCTGGTGGTGCCATGACGACGAGTGTTGGAGTGGCATTTGCTGGTGCTGGTGCTGCTGCTGCGACTGCTGCGACTGCCTCAGCGCATGCTGCTGCGGATGCGCGAACCGCAAATTGTCGCTCAAGGCACTGGCCGAGCACAATGACCTCACGTGGGACTGTGGCATGTGCCCGGCATGCAAATCACGCAGATCGCCGCAGCCGAAGCTGTCTTGGTCCATTTGCTGCTGCTCCTGCACCTGCTGCACCTGCCGCTGCGGCTGCGGCTGCTGGTAATAACTTTGGCCATGATCGGGAGCCACTTGCAGGCCTCCCTGAGCCCCACCAGCGCCGCGAACAGTAACGCCCGGCGAGCTCCTCCTCAGGGCCATTGCTGCAGGCGCCGATGCATGTGCCCGAAGCTGCGCCACCACCGCCGCTTGTGAGCTGCCCTCACACGATGCGTACTCGTCGCTGCGGCTGGACTGCTGTGGCTGATGGTGGTGCTGCCCTGAGGACGGCGGGGGCCAGCAGTGGACAGCCATGGGAGGCTGCGCCTGCTGCGACGGCCGTGTGTGCTGCAGCGGCTGCTGGTGCTGCTGTTGCGGCTGCTGCCGCCCCGACTGCTGGCGTAGCACCGGCACCTCTACTACTGCGGTGCTGGGGCTGCTGGTGGTGGCGGACAGCGGCGTCTGCCGGGCATAGCCACGGCACAGCTCCTGCTGCTGGTAGTGTGACAGTGCCGCTTCGGCCGCTGCCGCCGGTACAACAGACGCTGCACTTGCTGCAGCCGCAGGGACCGACAGCAGGGGCCCGCTGGCGTATGAACCCAGAACGCCGCCGCTCGATCTGGGGAGCATCCGGCCAGCCACGCCGCTGCTTGTCTCCGACGCACCACCGTCCGCGCTGGTTGCGCGTGTGCTGTGACCGCTATCGCTGACATGCAAGTTTAGCATATCAGGAGTCAAACCCTCATGCTGCTGCCCGTCTACCTGCAGCTGCAGGTGGGATTGGGGCCGGCGCACCCTCGCCGGCGGCACGTGCGGTAACTGCGGCGGCAGCTGCGGCGCCAAGCCCTCCGGCGGCTGCGGCGGCTGTAGTGGCTCCAGCGGCGCAACACCAACAGCGGCGGCGGCGCCCGCCGCGGCGGCGAGCACGTCGGCAATTTCGGGCGGAGACTGAGACCGCCCTCGCGGGTCCAGGGTGCCGGGCATCAACCGGATCTGCATCGGGCGGCTGCGCGCCCTTGCCGGTTTGTCGTCCAAGGGAACAACCAGTGTGGCGCCCTCAATGCCCGCTGCAGAGAAGCACAAACGGGCGAGGGCACATACAGGGGTTAGGGCTGGGGTTCGCCGGCGACTGAAACAGCACACTGTAGCCACACGTGTCACATGCCGCACGCGCTCATATGTCACTGCCAAACGCGCAAAACACTCCCAACTCACCCAGGCCCAAGCCCTGCTGGGGGTCCGGCGTGGGCTGCATGTGTTGCCCGACCAACCCCGTGGTGGTGGCCAGCCCGACAGCCTTGAGCGCGCGGCGCACGCGGCGCGACAACCGCGCCGGCTCCAGCGCCCCGTCGTTCATGTCACGCAAGGCGTGGTCGTACGCCGCGGTGCGGGCCTCGGCATTGTCCCTGTAACCAGCAGTAATGCACAGCAGGGCGAAGGGTAGTAAGCACGGGTCAGGCTGAGGAAAAATGGGGCGGCACAGCGCGTAGTGTCCGCTTGTTGGCGGTTTTGCTTGAGTGCTGCAGCCAGCAGGTGCGTTGCCGAAACCCCCATCGCGCGCTGCACATGGGTACCAGGGGCGTGCACGCGTGCAGCTTGTGTTTAGGTCGCGGCCCCATGCGGACGGCCCGACCCAAGAGCGCACAACGCACCGATGCACGTTACGGCACGGCACGGCACGAAACACAGGCACAGAGGGGCAGGGCACGGCGCCACGCAGCTCACCAGTTGTCACCCAGGTGGCGGAGGTATGTGAACAGAAAGGAGTTGCGGCGGCAGACCTTGGCACGCAGGGTGGAGTGCCACCTGAGAGGTTAATAAAAAGGGGACGAGCGAAAGGGACAAGGACTTCGAAGAGAGGCCACATTGCAGAATGCGCTCCCTAGCAACACGAGTTCTCGCCCATGCCGCTGGATGCTTCCGCGTTTGCATGTCGCGCATTCCATCATGTACGGTCCCATGAAGCTCCATGCCTCAGCGCCCCAAGCGCCCCATGTTCCCGCACTCACATGTTCTTGCTGCGATTTGCAATGGGGCAGCAGGTGTAGGCGTTGCAAGTCGAGTGATCCACGTGGGGTCGAAGTGGGCACACGATGAGCAGGACATAGTGTATTGTTTACAAGAAGGACTTGCTGACGCAGTTGACGAGCTAGCGGGTACGCGCAACAAGTTGAGGCCACACGAACGAAGCGTGCCAAGGGTGACAGGCGTCGCGGTGACCGCTTCCTGCACCACGCAGCCCCCCAGCCCTATGTCTAAGAGCCTGAGCGCACCTTTCCGCGCAATCAACCCTGGGACACTCAGGCTCTCAAGTGTCAGACGGCTTTGGGGAAGCGAGAACCCACTGAGGTGCGCAAGGCTGAGGCCCCCTTGTGCTGAGCTCGGGCACGGTACCCCCCTCCCCCCACGCGACAACCCGAGCTTGTCACCCTGTCCAATACTAGCCAATCGCGTACTAGGGCTAAACAATATCTACTAAATTTGAAATATCTACAATCCGCCCACACGTCACACGCGCACTTACACATCGTTCGGCGTGCGCCCTGATTTAAGCCGCTTGGCGATTTCTGCCCAGCGATTGCCGCATTGAGAGTGAATATGTGCAAACAGGTGCTCCTCGCTGGGGCTCCAGCTCAGCAATTTAGTTTGCCGCACTGCTAGTGGGGCGAGCGTCGCAGCCCCAGACGACGAAAGCGAGGACAACATAGTCCGGACGCCCTATGCAATATTGCCTACAGCATCTTCGGTTGACAGTGGCATCGTGGTTTCTGCGCGCCAAAACCTTCGCAAAAGATAAAGTCTTCGCATGCGCAAGAGACCGGGAAGGCCGACCCCTTTTGCGGAGTTTCCAACACAATCAAAGCTGTGCATGAGGGCATGGCAAGCTTAGCAAGACGAGCAAAGCTTGGAGTGCCCAATCGCACGGCCACCATCGACACCTCAAAGTTCGGGGACGCGGATCGCAACAGAGCAGAAACTGCAGCTGAAGCAATTCATTTCTATATCATCATCATAGGAACTGCAAGGTTTCCATTTTGAAACAAAGCCTTCCAGTCAAGTTACGCCCTGGCCGTTGGTTGGAATTGGACAATCGAAGATTGTTTTCAAATAATAGTGCAAGCAGAGCTTTATGCTTTCAATAGAGATTGGGGGACAATGTATCCCTGGCTGACGTTCTGCGTATTCCAACGGAGCGTAGACAGGGACCCATTCCTGGTCTCTACAAATATACCTGATAATGTGAAGTAGCATGAATGCCACCGTGCTGCGAGCTGGTGATGTGTACTGCGGTGTGCGTGATGGACCTGCTGCTGGCGGATGGATGGGCGCCAAAGTGTCGCCGCTTATTTCAGCAGCCCAAATATGCTTGTGATCTTGCACACATCACATCCTCACGTCAGTCCATTCCTCCTTCAGTAGGCACAGACACAAACGAGAAAGCAGCCCTCGCGTGCAGAGATGCGACTCTCCGTTGCGCTCTTGGCGCTTGCAGGAACGCTTCTCTTGTGCAGTCAAGGTACTTGTCACTACTGTACATTGCTATTTTGCCCAATCTTGAATAACGGAAGACCAGCGGCTGAATTTACACGGGCTCAACGCGCGCGTCCTTCCTACCTCGCTCGCCGCAGGCGGCCTCGCGCAGAACCCCGGGCAGGATAAAAAGGCGCTTGAAGGTGCGCCTGTGAGGAGTCGTGGTGTTCCACGGCCATCCCAGTCGAAAAAGCTGGTGACCCCAGGGGTAAACCTGCCTGCCTGTGGGTTTTCCAGTTAGTTGGTGGTCTGTAGGGAGCTCCTGCAGCTTGCAACATGCGTCCGTGTAGCTCCCTCAGTGCAACGGGTAATCTTCGCGGGGAGGAGCACCCGTGTTTCCAGGCGTTGCGGTTTCCGCCCGTCGTACGTGACGTGACGCATCACAGTACACGCGTCTGCCATCTCCCATTGCTTCTGACACTGCGCAGGCGAGCTTGTTTACATCGATTATCATGATGGTGAGTCTTGTGTGCCAACAGATGATGCTACGGCTGTGGTGAAACGAAGAAGGGCCCTTCCTGCGCACTGGGTCCAAGGTACATTGTGGTGTGGATTGCTGTGGCGCAGGCACGGGCGACTATGCGGTGACCGACACCAAGAACGGCAAGGGCAAGTTCGAAGCCCTGGGCAAGGGCAAGAAGCCGCCGAAGAAGGACAAGAACAACAAGGACATCCAGATTGGAGACTACGTCACCATTGTGAGCCGCCAGCAGGGCTGTGCGGGCTCTGCTGGAGTAGCGTGGGAGTAATCGGAGTGGAGATCCAGTCAGGGCATTGCACACGAGTAATGAGGCTGTGGCACAGGTCGGGAAGTGGATAACACACACGGATCGATGCCATGTGTTAGTAACGCGCACCCGCTTAAGTGGGCCTGGCTGATCGACCACTCGATCGCCTGCCGTAACGTGCTCCACGCCGCCCACTTGCAGGGCTGCACGGTCGACACCACGACGGGCCAATGCTCGGCCATCTCCAGCACGGATGTGGCCATCGTCAAGCCCTCCTACATCCCGCCCGCCACAAACGTCTTCCCCAAGCTACTTGTGCTGCTGGTGAACGCTCCCGCTTGCGGTTCCAGCCTGCCCTCCACCGCCAGCGTCAGCTCCATCAGCCAGCTTTACTTTGGCCCCAACCTGGACGGCAAGGGCGGCTGGGCGTTCAAGGCTGAGAACTGCTCGTACGGCGAGGTGCAGGTGGACGTGCCCAACTCCATGGTCATGACCGTCAGCCCGACCTGCACCTGGTGAGGCCGGGTTGTCAAAAAGCGGGAATGAGTGTCTATATGTACGGCAACAGCCCTCTTACTAGCAACTCCTGCTGCCTTCGCTGCTCCGGCTGCCTACGCGCAGGCCGACTTCCTCGTGCGACGCCTGGGCGGTAGCCAACGCAGCCAACGCGGCCGCCAAGGCATCCCTGGGAGATGCGGTATTCAACACCTACACCCATTTCCACACGCTAATGGCGATGCCGTCCGCCTGCAGCTGGGCCGGCCTGGCAACGCTTGGCGGCGGCCAGAGCGGTGGCCAGGTGTGGCTGAACCTCAACACCTTCTCGCAGACGTTCGCCTCGTGGGGTCAGGTGCCGCTGCAGGAGGTGAGCATGCATTGGCTGGCGGCTAGCTAGCCCATGTGCGCGGGTCTAGCCGCCGAGGGTGTATGGAGCGGAGCATGCTGCACACGATTGCTAGAAGTGTGGGTAAAGTGTCATGTGTGGTTACGATTCCCGATTCGTGTGGCTAGATTTTCATTGCGGTATGCCGCGCAGATGATCCATAACTTTGTCATCTACCACGGCTACTCGAGTGGCATTGAGTATCAGGACAAGACGTCTTGGATGGGCACCGGCACTGCCTGCCCCTCCACCACCGAAATGGTGAGTGCCGCTGTGCCGGATGCGTGGGTTGAGGCTGGTCGAGGCCGCTGGGGGTAAAACTTCATTTTCTTCGGGATTCTCCCAAATCTGGTAATCGAGCAAGGATGGCCCGCAAGCAGGTCTGACGCGCTGTCTGTTGCACTCGTGTCACACCGCGCTGCAGAACTGGCTGGGCTGGGCGTCGCCCGTGCAAGGCGGCGAGGGCCTGGATGCGGTGGCTCTGGCGCCGGGCGCAGCCATGGGACCCTACACCATCCCCGCCACGTGGGTCACCGGCCTGGGCAACTTCGTTCGCGTCAAGCCCACATGGACCAGCTGGTACACCAACACACTGTATGGCATGAACCTGTACTTCGAGCTGCGCCAGGCCGTAAACAGCGACGCCAATCTGGACCCCCTGTACGCCGGCAAGGTGGGTGTTGGTTCGCGGACGCCGCGTTACCCCATCAACATGGGAAGGGGATGTGCGTATGCAGGCAGGGACTTGCTATTGGAGGTGACGTGGCGAGTGCAACAATCTGAAGCCTTCGCACATGCTTGGTTGCAGATTGTGGTGCACGAGATTCTGTCCTACATGGACAACGACATCCCCACCTACCGCAGCAGTGACCCGCACTCCAACTACATGACGGCGGTGCTGCCAAACACCCGCACGGTGCTCAGCTCTCCCTCTCTGGGCGTGGCCTACAACCTAGTGCTTTACGCCGGCCCTCTGTCGGGCTCGCAGAGCCAGTTTGTGCCTCTGTACCTGTGCCGCTTCACCACCGCTGACACCGAGGTAGGGGCTGCAGGACGGATGCGCTGCTCAGGGTCCGTGTGTGCACACGTTTCCTATCTAGCGTCGTTTGCAACAAACCACCGGGTTTACCAGGGGTCCCTTGGGTTTTACCTTGCCAATGACAATCGCTCGGTTGTCCCGATATGCATGCTCTCATTCCCGCAGTGCCCCACCCTGACGGTTGCGCTGTCCAACACGCCCAAGTCGCCTCCTCCTCCTCCCTCGCCGCCTGCTCCCCCTCCGGCCCCGTCGCCTCCGCCATCGCCCTCCCCTCCCTCTCCTCCCCCTTCGCCTCCGCCAAGGCCGCCCCCCTCTCCACCTCCTCCCTCTCCTCCCCCCTCGCCTCCCCCTTCGCCTCCCCCGCCTTCTCCTCCCCCTAAGGGTGGCAAAGCCAAGCCTGGCGAGCGCGCCCCTCCCATGCCGCCCATGCCGGTCGAGTTCGAGGGCTCCCCTCCTCCTCGCAGTAAGTAGCTACATGCGCCGTCAAGAGCGAGGTTTGCGGGCTCATGTTTGCCTGGATTTCCATCTTCGACACCTTCGATCGTCAATTGACATTTTCCTGGTTTCCGCCCCTCGCCCTTTCCTCCGTGCAGCTCGCAACCCACCACCTCGCCGCAACCCCCCGCCCCGCCGCATGCCCCCTCGCCACCGCCATGGCAAGCATGGCGGCAAGCACATGTAAGAGAGAGCCACGCCAGCTACAGTTACAGTGCCCCAGGAGTCATGGCGGGAGGTATCATTGGAAGCTGGTGGGGCAATGGATACGCTCCCGATGCGCTGACAAAGCGCTGATAGGTCCAGCAGTTTCTCTTGGGTCCTTGGTCTCGAAGCAAGCACGCATGGAGTGCTACGATGGTGCAAGACTAGCCTTCTTGATTGGTGGCGCGGCCTCGAGGCCTATGGTCAGCATGGGTCAGGTTAGAAGGCCAGGGGGCGGTTCCCGCTGCCAATCATGCCGTCAGGCCTAGGTGCGTGTTATGCTGAGCGTTCCAGGCCTGCATGTTGGTTGTAGAGCTAGGCCTTGTAAGGCGTGCCGGTTATCGCCTGTACAAGGCGTATGCCAAACACATTGATGCGATGTGTGGGGGTTTGGCGATTACGGCAAGAGCCACGGATGCTCTAATGTCATGGCAGAATGCCCCCGCGGTACTGGAAGCCGTTTTGGAGGTAGAAGAACATTGGCCGTGGTCAGCACACACGGATCGACATGTGCGCGGACGGGTAGAAGAGAAGTGGTCGTGATGAGGGGTCGGGGAGCTTAAAGTACTTACTGCCTTCTCCTTGCTGGAGTTTTGTCAATTGTGGCAAGATTGGCTTACGAAGATTACCTTTCGCTGGCGCTGCCAGTGGTGGCTATGTGCGTTGTGTGTCCGTCAGATGCAGACGGTTGGACGCCACACTACACTTATACTTTGGGGCGGTCAGCAGTGGGGCTCGTCTCCTTTTGACCCCTTTGCTTTAGTGAGCTTGCATGTACATTGCGCCTTTTACCTCATGCGTTCACTCTGACTGCACATTAAGGCATGACGCAGGTACGGCAATGTCATAGTTAACGGCTTGGTAAATACGGCAGCCTTAAATACTGCTGTTTGAGCAGGTGAGGGACCGCTAGTGGCAGTGTGTCACTTCATGTGTGTACAGCGCTTATCCTTTCACAACCTGGTCACGACATACCCGCATCCACTTCCTGTCTTTCATGCGTCCTAGAGGTTACTGGTAGCTGCATTGTGTGTGATTGATATCCTAAATACATCATGCACGAAAGCATTATTGTGCTCATTGCATGACACGTTCCCGTGCAATGGGACACCATACCGCGTCACCTGACCCCTTGAGGGGTCATAGCTTACTGTTGTAAGATCTCTGTCAAGCATCTGCTTGCCTGCTGTGATTTCGTGCGTCTAGCGCATTAGGTAGCGGGGAAGCCTCCAGGTACCAACCAAGATCCAGGGTGTGCAGGTGCCTGTGCCTCCGGCGCCCCTCGATGCCGCCCCCACCACCCCCACTCCAACGCCCCCATGCCTTGCACACCACACGCACAATCAAACAGAACACCCGGTCACCTGCAACGCTGCAACACGCGCAGCCACCGCACGGCGCCTGAGCGCAGTGGGCTTGTTGCGCTCCTCATCAGTCCTCTGCGGGTTGTACATGCCGTTGTTGCATGCGGCGCACAGGCGCGCTCCGTCGGCCCTGCTGTGGTGCCACTTGCCGCCCTCTTGGGTGCCGCACTCAGCCGCACTTGCAACCGTGTGTTGGGCCCGCGCACCCATGAAGACCACTGCTGCGTTTGGCACGCGGCCAGAAGGGACGAAGGCCTGCAGTTGCATGTACGGGCAGCGTGTGCGGGGTAGGACGACAGGACAGCCTGGGACAGCCAACATCGCCACATCGGGCCATCGCACGGATGAGTGCTGGGCCCGGTTATTCACTTATTCCTTGAGGCCTCTTTCGGCTGCTATCGTTCCATGTAGCATTACAAATATGGATGCCAACGAGTCTGAATTCAACCTGGACGAGGCACGGGAGACACTGTTCACCCTGCAGCGCGCCTGTGAGCGATTCGCTGTTGCGCTCTGCAAAACTGTAGATACACTTCACAGGTAATGAATAAATGCGACCAGTATGTAGGCGTTGGGCCCGGTGACATGATCCCATTTGGTTGGGCCCAAAACTTTTCGCTACACAGCAAAAAGGAAGATGATGAATGGCTGCTGGAGGTCCTGGATGAGGCGGTCAAGGGCGTCGCGTTCCACGAGCAGCAGCTCCAACTTTGGGGCGACTTCCAAGGGCGCGTGCACGCGTATGTAGAGGAGGTGCGGCAAGAGGCCAACCAGCTAGCGATAACAGGTGGGTGACCGCGGGTGTGGGAGCGTTAGGCAGATGGAAAGATTGGCACGAGAGGCAGGACTGGGGGCGAGCGGTTGGGGGGTGGGCTGCTGGGGAAGCCGCGTGCCTGAAGCCGAGTGGCAGTAGCGCGAGGCGAAGCGCCAGCACTGGTGCGCTTCGTATGCAGGCATCGCAACGTGGTGCAGAGGCCTCGCACTGCTCTTATAAGAGGGCACGGGGCAGTGCAGCAGCCGCAACCCCTGGGTAGATGCATGTGTGCGTGTGTGGGTTTGCATGCATTGCAGCCCTTACACGTATTACAGTTGGCCCCCACCACCACCACCCGAATCGACCCTGCATTGCACGGACCGCGCACAGAGCTACAAGGACGGCAAGAGGACGGCACCGCGGTGAGCGACGCCAGGCGCTGCATGGCATCTGGGTTACAGCACCGGATCCTGGAATCCTGAAACCTTTCATGTCGTTTCACCTGGGCAGACCGACACACCCCACCGTTGTATGACTCTCCCGGCACCGCTGTCACTGCTCCAGGCCAATGCTGGAGGTGGTGCGGAAGAAGCCAGCAGCTCAGACGCTGCAGGCAGCGGCGCGGCCGGGGCTGACGTGGCCAGCGCGGCGGCGGTCGCGGCCGGTGCAGCGCTGTCAACGCCGCTGGCAGGCGCATCCCGGCGCAAGTCAACCAAGACAGTGCACCCCGAGTTGCTCAAGTTCAAACTTGAGAAGCAAGCCAAGTAAGATCCAACTCGCTGTCGCTATGAGATTGTGGAAGGATTCATGGATGGTTGCAAGCGCGGCCTGACCGGCGTGCTGCCAGGGAGCGTGCAGCGGGCAGATTGTTGCCCATGCTAACGTGTGGTGTTACTGAACCTGTGTCGCATGCTTAACGCGTGTCATTCGGCTCCAGGATTCTGGGGCGGTACGGCGGCGTGCCGGCCCTTGGCGGCGGCCTGGTGCTGTCACGGCTTATGAAGGACTCTATCCTCAAGGTGTGTGTACGAGAGCAGAAGGGTCGGAAACACACAGGACTGTGTGTGTGACATGCGGTGCGACGCTGGCGGTATTGCCTTGCAGTACTTCCCGTCTACGGACACGCCGGGCCCAGTTGCCACACCTGCCCGCGAGCACCTTAATACCCCCAAGTCCCATCTGCCTAACCTTGTATAGTGCATTGGGAGTTGCGGGAGCCATGCGCTTGTTCGCGGTCCGCTCCTGCTCTGCCCTGCCCTTCCCTGGCCTGCCCTTGCCTGACCAAACCGTTGCATGCATGCGCACCGCGCACCGCGCGACAGGCCACCGGCAGCCCGGCAGCTCGCGAGATCCACTACTCCAAGGTGGAGAACAAGGACGCGGCCAACCTGGCGGAGGTGAGCGGGGCCCAGGCCTTGGATTGTGGGGCAGGGGCGCGGGATGCGGGGCTAGGCTGCATGTGGGAGTCGCTGCACGCCGTCCCATACGGCGCGGGAGGTTTGTTGGCAAGGCGGCGGAAGAGCAGGAGGAAAGGGCCGGCAGGTCGACTCCGCTTGGCCGCTTTCTCAGAGATTCTTCTGGAACGTCGGCTGCGCCTCTGCGCACTGATGCATGCTCAACTTTATGCATGCGTAACCGCCACCTGCACCCAAGGGGCGCGGCGAGATACCTACCTGAGCATACTGAACTGGACTGCGCTACACTGGACTGAACTGCACTGCGCTAGGTGATGCGCTTCAAGGTGCGCAAGAGCGAGGAGGGCGGCGGCCCCGGTGGCCCCACGCCCGCGTTGAGCCCCTGGCAGGCGGAGCTCTCCACAAAGAAGGTGCGCGCCCGTGTGGTGCGCGGCTTTAAAGTTTTTGCGCGGCATCATCGGGATGCTTGGGGAAGCGTGTGGACGTCTCAACACCCGTACGAGGCCTGTCTCGTTGCGTGTGCTGACGGAAATGTTGCGTGCCGCATCATAGTTGATGCAAAAGCAAAAGGAAGGGGTGGTTGGATGTTACCATGCACAATCCAGCAGATAAACAAATGACCCAGGCCTATGCTACTTGTTTGTGTCACTGGAGCGATGACAAACGGTGACCTCGTGTACCTCATGTGTTCTGCCCCTGACTCGAGTCTCTGCCCTGACATAGACTGGTGACATCCGGGGCTCCAACCTACAACCACACACGTGCAGAAACACTGGAAACGACGGCGTCTTCCCTTTCCCTTATGCCCTGCAACACAGGGCAAGACGGCGCTTGATGGCACCGACGCCAAAGACCAGGTCACGCCCTCCACCCGCTCACACGCCGTGTATGGAGACGAGCTCGGAGGTGCGGAGGCCGGGCCGGAGGCGGGGGTCGTTTATATCCATCCCAACTAAACCAAGACGGGGGGGGGGTTGGGTTTAGGGGGCGGCGGTATCAGGGACGACTGCCAGTGGCATGGCCAATGCCAGCAGCATGGCAAAGCGGTCCTGTCAGTGCAGGACCAGGGCCGAGGAACGACTTGTGGATTGAGCTTGGAACATCGGTTGTCCGGGCCCGCATTCCCGCCGCGCCACCGTACCACGCTTGTCAACCTCCCCACGCATCCGCGCCGGCTCCTGGACCCCGCAGACGCGCTGCAGCAGCGGCAGGCGGCGCTGGAGCAGGCGCTTGCGGCGGAGCGGCAGGCAGCCGCCACGCCGGCGGCTGCCCTCGGGCCAGTCATTTCTGCGGACGCCATGGGAGAGCTCGCTGACAAGTTGCGGCGGCGCCAGTCCGTTGCGCAAGAGGTGAGCTGGGCACAGCCCTGCGCCAACTACTGGCTGTTGGCTGTACCGAGCATGCCTCAGTGCGTTTCGGGGTTTCCTTTAGGCCAAGGTGGCTTGACACACGTGCTTTGCCTGTCCTTGGCCCTTGACAACAGGCGGAAGCAGCCGCTGCGGCGGCTGCGGCCGAGGCTGCGGAGGCGGAGGCGGAGCCCGTCGCGCTGTCTTGGAGTAACACGTCAGCGCCGTTTGGGGGTGAGCTGGCGGCGGCGCTGCAGCGCCGCGCGGAGCATCAGCGGCAGCCGGCAGGGACGCCTGGCGCGGCGGCCGGCGGAGAGGGCCGGACGTCAGGCAGCGGGGAAGGGGCAGCGGACGCGGCGGGGAGGCTGCCGCCGCGGCCGCCACTGGCATCCACTCCTGGGCCGGCCACGCCGGGAACGCCGGTCATGGGCCTGATGACGCCGGTGAGAGCGCATGTCGAGCAGTGCGCACGGAATCATCAGGGGTTAGAGGTTGTCTTCATCCTTCGCAGGAAGGAACACGCGACGCTGGGACGCAGTCCAGGGGGGTTGGGGTTTGCAATGTGAAGGAGGAGTACGCAGCCCGTAAGTACGGGCACAGGGCTGGGAGCGAGCGTTACGACCCGCCGGCTCGACAAAGCGGCACCAGCGTTTGCGCACGCATCCTACCATTGCCATTCCCCACCGCAAACGTCCTCCTTCACGTGCCTGCCCACACTACTGCACGTACCAACAACGCGCACAGGCCGCTACGCGGCTGTCCGCGCCTCCCGGCTCCCTAACGCCGCACCTGCCGCTCCCGGGCATGGGCATGGGCGGCAGCAACGAGCTCGCAGAGAAGCTGATGCGGCGGCGGTCCACGGTGGACGCCAGCAACAGCGCCAGCAACAGCGCCAGCGCCAGCGCTTCATCGTCAGCGCAGCAGCGGGACACTGAGGCAGAGGGCGGCGGAGGCGCAGGCGGCAGCATTGCGGAGTAGCACAACCCGGTGGCGGGTTGCCGGTTGGGCTGCCGGTAGGTGTCAAGTTTTATGGCCGGAGGTCACGCAGCGCGCGTGAGGTGCTGATGCGGGGAGGCAGCAGATCATGTGCGGGGAAGCAGGGGTTTCGGCGGCACGCGTGTCTCATGTTTGCACGACATGTATCAGGCTCAAGCGGGTGGAGGGGCAGTAGGCCTTCTGGTTGGACGAGTTGGTGGGGCGTGGACACGGATTGAGGATTTGGCCTTGGGAATGAGCCCCCGGAGAGGAGCGACATCCGAGGGGGCCGCAGCCCCTGAGGAGCTGGATTGGAATCGCCGCATCCGTTCGCGGTGCCTGCGTTTCACACCGGAATGCGAACGTAGCGCAGGCCGTTTATGCCTGTTGGTTGTTCTTGCGACTGCCCAATTACCGTGCTATGGCCGTAGTATCCCTTTTCTAGAGCGGATACAACGTCATGTTTGTTGTTTGCTTGTGTTGCGTTTTTAAAGCACGTCGATGATGCCGGGGGTCACCGGTAATTTAGGCGGGGCCTTCACCAGAGCCCTTTGGTTCTGTCATTTACCGTATTTCCAACACGAAAGCTTACATCACGTATCCTCAACCTACACCTTTACACCTTGGCAGACCGCAGGGTTTGCATCTTCTAGGGATAGGCCGCCGTCGCGTTTGCCCCCCTGTCCTGCACAGGGCTTGCATCTAATGGGAGCGGCAAGAAACGGGCCCCAATGCAGGCCTGCGGGCGAGAAAGATTGGGTCATTTCCGGGGATGCATTCTCGCCGCGTGGGCTGCATATCACACGGGTATGACGCCGGTCTGAAGAGGGGCAAAAACGTGTCCACACGTGTTCCTCCACGCTCGCGTAGACTTAGCCTCCCTCTTTCAGGAATTAACTTATATGACATATAAGGATGCAAAAGTTTGACTCCCTTCGCATTCTGCGAGGGTGGCTGTCACCACATTTCGCGAGGCATGCTTTCGCCAGGGTCGCACTCTGAAGCCCGGGAGCATGTTTCTAGTCTCCTTGCATGTATGTTTGATGACGGCAACAATAATTGGCATCAAAGCGCGGTAATTGCGCAGACTTGAGAAGCCTGTTCACCGCGACGTCACCGAATAGGCCGCAAACAAAATATTTGAGGTCTCTATAGTATCAAGGTGATAATTGTAGAACGCTGGTAGCTGATTCGGAGGTCGGCCTGACGACCGTCGCCGACCGTGCCAAGCTGGGCGGAACGCATCCCCCGGACGCCACGCGAGCTAGACCAGTCTAGGCCGTGTCGTCCGCCCGGGACCACGTTGGCCGTGCCTAGTATGCCCGACCTATAGCCGGAGTTTGGGGACCGGACGACAAGGCCAAGGCAGGTAACCAGGCTGTGCCGTTTGACCCCTCTCCCAGACCGGCGTCATACCCGTGTGGCTGCATATGGATGCGGATGTTACAGAGGGGACAGTCCCAGCACCCGAAGACGCCGAGCCATCACATGCTATCAGGGCCCAACTTGACTCCACCAACCCCGACTTTGCTGCAAACCCTCCCGCGGGCAAAGTCCGTGTGACTCCGCGCACAGTGAGTCCTAGCCAAGCCTCAACCCGCCAGAGCCCCACCGCTGTGCCTCAACGCCACAAGCCTAGGCACAGGAGTGCCGGGAAACGTCTAGGCCACAGGACACACGCACAGCGCACGCACTAACCAGGGCGCAAGCGTCCAGGTACTAGAACGGTCGCCCACACGTGCATCCTTCCCACACACAGAGCCACCAACCACGCACAAACTCTCACGGCGAGGGGGGCGGGGAATCAGCGTCATACGGCAAGCGCAAAACCATGCCGTCAGCAACAGCCCGAGATATGAAGGGATGCGCAAACGGCACAGCGTCCCAACCCTTTGGCCTGATACCCAAAGTCACAAACGTCTGGAGACGACCCCAGAAGTCAGCTACGACGGCAAGTCCAATGCTCAGCACCCGGGCCGACGGCAGCTTCGCTCGCGCCGCCAACCCGGCCATAACCACACGCTGCCGACCAAAGTCCAGGGCAGACACAGCAGCGAGACACACCACATCCCACACAGGTGGCGCAAGCCCCGCAGGCGGGCGCACTAACCACAACTCCTCACGAGAGAAGGCACTTAGAGCCTCGTCCGGCAGGAAACCCATAGCCATCCCCATACTTTCCCGAAGTGACAGCGCAACAGTGCAGTCCCAAAACCAGTGACGCCGGTCCCCATCCTGCATGTCAACCCCACACGCCCAACACGGGTCAACAGTAACGCCTCGCGCCCGCTCGCTAGCATGCCGTGGAAACGCCCAGCAAGCGTTGGCGGCCACACGCCACAGTGCTTCCTTATGATGATTCTCCCATTTCAGCGACCACAAGCGGGCCAAGGTGCACACGAAGGCCCCCGCCGCCAGGGCAGCCCCCACCCCCGACACACCCGCATCGCACACATACTGCAAATGCTTAGCCTTCAGGGCGGCTAACTGTGGAGCCATTTGTAGCACGGTCCCCGCCTTCACCGTGTAGGCAGTGAGCAGGATGGGCGGCCCCCCGCACTGCAACCATCCAAGTCCCCGCACCACCCGTCGCACCGACTCCGCCGTAGCACTCACGGCGTCGGCCACCGGGAGCGGCAGCGCGGCGGCAGGCCCCCGAGCCAGCTGGGCCGCACGCGCGGCGGCAGCCCAGCCAGCGGGAAGAAGGGCCACCGCCGCCGCAAACCGGTCGGCCGCCTCTTGAGGCGACGCCGGCCCCAGCAGGGGCGACGGCAGGCGCGCCCGCGTGCTCCAGTGCAGCACCCGCCGCCACACAGCAGTCACATACATATCACACGCTTCACCAGACCGGGAGCCCTCCGCCCAAGGGCGTGTCAATGCCTGCCGCAGTTCGTTCAGGCCGTCATGCGCGGCAACCAGCTGGCCCACACACGCCAGTCCCGGCAGAGCGAACAAATCCGCGAAAGCCACTTCCCACGTGCGGCCGTCCTCACACAGCGCCGGGTTAGCCCACAACGGCACATGACTCACCCACGCGCCCGGCTCGGGCGGCGCCACAAGAGTCACCGCGGGCAATTCAGTCATGGCTTTCAGCAGGCGCGCAAACGGCTTGCCCGCCGGGGTGAGCGGCTTATTCAGCACACGGTCCGCGGCCCCCCGCACCAACAAACGCAGGGGCGTTGCCGCCGGGTGCACCTGGCGCAGCCACGCCGCCGCGACCCGGGTCCACGGGGGCACGTACGGCAGCAGACCGCACACACCCAACACACACCGTACCGCGAGACCGGCTTGCCGCGCTTTCACATGCGGCACCAGCGGCAACAGGCCCGCCCCCCCACCGCCGGAGGCAGTTGCATAAGTTCAATGGAGAGGCCAGGCGGGCGTGCATGGGGGTTGGCATCAAACTGGGCCGGCGACAGTCGCCGATCCACCACCGCCGCTACCCTGGCTAGCAGCCGGTCAACAACGTACAGTTGGGGAAGACCCGCAAATTCCAAATGATACAGGACCTTGCCCAAAGCATAAGCCGACGCCGCGGCCGCCCGACCAAACATGGACACGGGCATGCGCGCGATTTTGCTCAGCACCCCCAACACGGCTGCAAACGTAACTGGTGGGGAGAGTGCGCCCCAATCCCCGTAATGCACCCCTAGTGACTTGGCCGCCGGCACCACACGCCAGCCAGGGGGCAGGGGCGGGCCAGCCATGCCGGCCGGCAGGGCGCCAGCACCGCCGACCGTCCCCATCACCATCAGTTCAACTTTAGTCATGTTCAAGCGTTGTCCAGACGCCCGCCGAAACACATCCATGTCCGCCAGGAACCCCGGCACCGCCTGAAACCCCTCTAGAAACGGCGTGCAATCATCCGCATACTGGGACGCCAGCACCGACGCAAGGTTAGCGAGCACTCCATGCCCCCGGCTGCGTAGCCATGACAGGAGGGCTTGTGCCACAGCGAGGTAGAGCAACGGAGCCAACGGGCAGCCCTGCCGCACGCCCGCCATCAACGGCACCCATCCTGACACACGTCCATTCACCAACGCCGCCCCACGCGTATCAGTCAACAGGCGGGACACCCACGTAAGAAAGCCCGCCCCCACGCCCATGCGCTCCAGACACGCGAGCAGAAAAGAGCGGTCCACCGTATCATACGCCTTGTAAAAGTCGTTAAAAGTCTAGGAAGGCCGCCACAGCCGGTGCCTTTTTGGCGGCTTTCAACAGGCCAGGAGTAAGTTGGAGCAAGAGGACATTATCGGCAATGCGACGGTCCGTCAGAAACGCAGTTTGCTCAGGGTCAATGATACGCCCAAACACCGGTTGCAGTCGCAAGCACAACACCCGGGCAAGGGTGCGGTAATCGGTATCCGTCAGCGTGATGGGGCGATAATTAGAGGGCTCGGTAGGGTCGCCCGACTTAAAGAAGAAAGACCACACGCCATCCAGGAGCCCGTCAGGCACCCCAGCCCCCTCCCCCACCGCCGTAAACACATCCGCTAGGACCGGCGCAAATTCACTGTCATAGTGCATATGGTCCCCGAATCTCGCCAACTACCCCTTCCCGAAGGGGGGAGTTTCCGCCCCCCAAACGCTGAACTGGGCGTGCGATGAGACAGGGTTAAGGCAGGTTGGATAAGGTGCAGCTGAACTGGGCATTTGAGGGCCCCTGGATGCCGTGGGCGAGAACGTGGTTAGGGCCCTTCTCGCCAGCAGCGGCGGCCTAACCCCGGAAGATGCAAGCCCTGACGTGATTGCGAGGTCAACAAGCTCAACACGTCTCAAGACCTCCAGTGACTCTTGGCCCTTCGAAGACCCCTCCCTGCTTCCGCCCATTCCCATTCCAGCAGCGGTTGAGGCCGTCGCAAGTCGGTACCGGTTAGTACTTGTCCCTCCTGCTATACATGCCTACATGTGCGATAAAAAGCAACGTCCATCGAAGCGTGCAACCTGCTCACGCGGTAACAGGTCCATCTCGCGTTGCGGTCTCAGAGACGGAAGCTGGTCTCATGCAAGATTGAATGCTCGGTGATTGGTATTGCTGCCAGTATGGACAGCTGCCGCTTGCCCAAGAGGGAAGACGAGGCGTTGTTTATTAAGCTGATTCTTCATGCACAAACCCAGAGCCTGAACACTACTTGCGTGTAGGGCATACGTCAAAGCATAACATATATGTCACCTATCATATGCTTTGGGCGAGTGGGCCCCGACTTCTGGAACCAACCCCCTATGCCCGTTTTTGAGATGCATGTACAAGTGTGCACGTAGGTATTAAAACAGAACGTAAGATTGGGGCATGTTGATAAGCTCATGGCGACTCGGCCAGCATTTCAACAGCAATTCGGGGCGGGGCATGCATTTAGGACAGTTAAAGGTAGTAATATTCTGTATGACTGATTGATTGATTGATGTTACAAGTTCATGCTCGTAGATTGGTCCAAACGAGCCAGGAAGCTCATGGACCGCCAAAACTAGTCTCAAAAGGATTATTCAAAAAGCAAAACAGTTCATGCAATAATATATCTAAATTGGTCGCGCCGTAAGGTCGTTACGTCGCAGCCTTATCGCGTGAATGACACGCGCTAAACCCCTCTGGTCACCACTGGCCATCGCGTCCATCATAGTCGCGGGAATCACCTCCCACAGCGTGCTTCTGATATCATCGTACGCCTTGCACTCAAGCAGCACATGCCTCTCATCCTCTACATGCTCCTCCCCATCAGCGTGGCAAAGCGGACATACTCTCTGTGCTCTCTCCCTGTGCGCACCCTGCGCACCGCGTGGGTTGTTAGCCTCAATCATCCACACGCCCATCCTGAATCTCATCATGGAGACATGCCATGCTCGAGGAATGTAGATTTGCGTGTGCCGTGTTTCCCCCATCCAATGCTTGTAACGACATATCTTCACGCCAGGCTTGACCCCTGCTTGCGTCACAAAATCCCGTGGATTAACCTCTAACCTGTTGCTAGCCCAGTCCTCCTCAAACTTCTCGCGTACCTTCCCCATGAGGGAGGCAACATCCAGTTCTTGCGTAGTAATGCGTGTAATATTGGCCTCGATATCAGCTGCCTCTCCACTGAAACGGTAGCCAAGGCCAACCATCAATAACCGCAGAACTTTAGCCCCCCACGTGTGCGTGGGCGGCGTCGGTAGGTTGCTCAACACCGCTCGTATCTCCTCCTTAAACGCCTGATGGTAAACAGTGCCGGTTGCCTTAACCAGTTGGTTCCAAAAACGGAAAACAAGCTCAGCCCAATGCACGTGTAGTGGCATGCACCCAAGCTCTCGAAAGAGCAGTTCATGTGTTGGTTTCTGGGCTCCCACCACTTCCTTCATGAAATCCATCTGAATGCGAACCATGCCATGCTCTAGTGCTCGATCAAACGCTCCATATCTTTGACCGTCAACTGGGGACGCATTGAACACTTGGAGAAGCGCGTCTGGTGCCCACACTTGTGCACCGTAAGATAATACCGCACGCACCTGAGCGTTAAAGCACCGCATAGCTACCGCAGGGACCATAAGCCCCTTCTTGCGTAACTTCCGTCGTAGTGCATGCATAGCTCGCTCACCCGATGCACGTAACTCTTTGCAACAAGATTCAAACTTAAAACTGGGGCCGTAATACAGGCCAAGGTACCGCGCTCTACGCTTCCAGGGAAAGAAGCGAAGTGCTTCCAGTCCTTGCTGGTATTCCCGCATGTACACCGGCATGGGGCTTGGCTCCTGCCGTAAATAACGCCGAAAGGTGGCTGACGAATGCACACCCAGCACTTCTGACTTTGTAACATTCACACGCATTCCGAAAGCCTCACAGAACTCACGTAGTGTTGTCAGCATCTGGAGCATCCGACGGTGTGTTGTCGCAAACAAGCTTAGATCATCAGCGTAAAAGAGCAAGGGCAAACGATGTCCGTCAACTACTGGGCAATCCCCGGCCGCCATCATGGCAGGATCTAATTCGTCTTTGGCTGCCAGATAGTCTGCGTATGCCTCAACAAACAGCCCAAAAAGTGTGGGGCTCAATGGACAGCCTTGTTTCACGCCAGCCGTTGACTCAAAAGGGTCACCGGTACGTCCATCTACGCGTACGCGTAACATCACTTTCTCGTAAGCTTTCTTCAACGCTTCCAGCATGGCGCCGTGTACTCCTCTCTCTTCCAGTCTTTGCCACAACAAATCCCTCGGCACTCTGTCAAACGCCTTTTCAAAATCGATCTGACACACGAATAATGCTTGCCCCCTGCCCAATTGTGTCGTTTTGTACTTGTCCGTGAGGTGTCGTAGCACAAACAAATTGTGAATCGTGCCCCTCTTTCTGCGGAAGCCGCCTTGATAAGCACAACGCGCATCACAGGTTTCCCCCCACGTACTGAGACGCCGCTCCAACAGGAAGGCGTAGCACTTGGCCAGCGCTCCTCCCACCGCCAGTCCGCGGTAATTGGACATGTCCGAAACGTCACCCTTCTTGTGGATGGGCGTTAAGGACGTCTCACAAAACTGCCTAGGGTAGTCGCCGCTAATGCGTATGTGCTCAAAGAGTGTCAGCAAAAACGGCGCAAGCACATTAAACTCTTTTCCGTCTTCAATTTCCCGCGTGGCGTACTTGTAGCACTCTGCAGGTACGCGGTCTAGCCCGCCAGACTTGTGATTTTTTAGACACCGTAGCGCCTCTTCAACCTCGCTCAGCGAGAAAGGTATGTTCAAGGACGCAGCTGCCACAACTCGTGCGTGCCGTGCGCTAGGCTCATCTTCCTGCGTCTGTGCATCCTCTACTGCCCATCTGCGCGTACCTACGCCGGGCCTTCTATTAATCATGGAAAGAATCTCGTCCGCAGTCACATTGTCAAACGCATTCAGTGAGCCATTATAGAGTGTGTCAAAGAAGGACGTCCAATCCGTGACCGATGTGAGCGGGCAGGAGGGGACAACCCCATCGTTCAGACGCTGCCATAGGGCACGTGGGTCCGCCTTGCACTCATCCAAAAACTCTGTGAAAAACGTAACCTTATATCGTTCCTTGGCCTCTCGTCGCATGCGCTGGTACCGCGTCCTTAGCCTCGAAAATTCGGCCCGTGCAGCCTCATCTTGCAAGGTGCCAGTAGCTCTCATCTGAGCTTTCTGTCCTAACATATCCCGTCGCGCAGCCGCTAGCTCCTCCGTCCACCAGGGTGCGTCATCCTGCCCACGTACCTTGCGCGTGTCGGTCCCAGTTCGTCCAAAAGCCTTATCCATCGCACGGTATAGCACTTTGCCAAGCCGGTCCACCGCCTCCGTGCTGGTGATACCGCCATTTTCTGCACTGCGCCCCAGACGACACATGACATCGGCTATCCTCCGCAGCTCTGCGCACTCCGGATCCTGATAAATCGATGAGTACGCGCCCCGTCTACGCATATCAAAGCGAGCCTTGCCGCCGTGCTGCTTCGCAGCTTGATCCCATCTGCCAACCCCAAGCGTGAGCTTAACAGGGCAATGATCGCTCATCAAGTCACCTAGATGGATCTCGTCCTCGCCTTCAGGAATGTTGCACACCTCCAGTTGCCGTGCCTTGAAGTAAAGTGCCGGTGTGGTAACGTAGAGATCAATCATGCTCTTCCCCGTGCCTCCTGTGAACGTGCATTCTCCGTCCGCGTCACCCTCAACCCGCCCGTTTAGGATACATAGTCCCAGCTCACGGCACAGATTCACAAGTAGCTGGCCGTGCGCATGGCCTTGCTTTTGGTCCATGCTTTTCCTCTCCGGTATGGCCGCCAATAGGCTCGATGCATTCGTGCCCGTGTGTGCAGCAATCTCACCATCCGCCTCCGCGCCTAGGACTTCTTGCAAATTGGCAACCCGTGCATTCATATCTCCCATAAGCAACAGCTCGTCGTTAGCAGTGCAAAAACGATTTATCAGTGCTCTTAGCTTGCCGAAAACCCTATCTCCCGCTGTGCGTGTCACGCCAGCCTGCACACGTGCCCTTGCATACCGCTTAGAGCTAGCGGGGGCCGCGTAGCATGCTCCTATCACTATGCTCTTCCCTCCCAACGCCAGTGCGTTCCCACGAAACCGCACCCAGATACTCTGGCTGCCCCTTGGCAGCTGAGACTTGCCTAACAACTCCACCTTATCAGCCATCTTTGCGCTTATCCACAGCGCCACGCCTCCCTTCCGACCTGCTCCGTCCAACGTGTGGAGCTGTGAGCCCTGCGGCATGATCGCACGCAACATTGCATCGCCTTGCAGGTGAGTCTCAGTTAGCGCAACAATGTCGTAGCTCAGCAACATTCGCATCACACTAGTCTGCTCCTGCTTCCACGCAGCGAATCCATGCACATTCCACTGAAGTACTCGCAGATCTGAAACTGTATGACAATGCATTAAATGGATCATGTCTGTATGCTTTAGCCCCATCGCGATGTGCGCACCAGCCCACCCAAACTCGACACCGCATTTCCTGCACGCGTTTGTGCAGAACCCAGTCGGGTCTGTTATGTTTTTAATTACATAAGGCTATCCTTTCATTCATTCAGTAGCTGTCTTCTGCTTTGTCTCCTCAGGCTGCGAAGCCTCTGGGCGTTGTTGCTTTCTTAATTCAGAACTCGAAGACAAGTGAGCACATTTCTATCACATGAGAGGCCACAGTCCTGTGTCTCACGCTCTGAATAAAACTCAGCTGCAAGCGAAAGCACGGTCGCTCATGCTCTGACAAAAACCGGCAAGCTTTCTATCAGCACAGTAATCCAGTGGTTCAAAGCTTCGCGGTTCAGCTGTGTACCGCTATGAGCACTTGCGGGCTGGCTGTCGACGGGCTATAGTCCCCCGCCTCCGTTGACCACCGCGACCAGAGCCTCCAGACCGGCTCCGGCAAAGCTACGTCCCAGCGGCGGAATTTCATCAGCACATACTACTCGGCGGCGGCAGTCGGGCGTGAGCGCTTGCTGGCCCCCCATGAGCAGGCTCCGGCAGTAAACGGCGACTGGCTCGACCAGCGCCGTCGCGAATGTACCGCGCTCCAGCGCTAGAGCGCAACTAATGCACCGCCATGGACCCAGTGTCCGCGGCCGTGCCAATCGCCGTGCTCGGCTTGGGGTGCCTGCTCCTCGCCGTGGTGGCATGGTGGCTCGCCAAGAGCCGAGCGAAGGCGCTGAAGCAGCGCAGCGAAAAGGAGGCTGGCAAGGACTTCAAAGACCTTGGTAAGTGCTAGTGGCTCAACAGGGCTTGCATGGAGCTGTCGGGGTCGCGTGGCGAGGGGGACCGTGGTAGATGGGGATGACGGCGCCGCTGGTTTTCGTGCCCGCAGACTGCTGTCACTGCAACAGGATGAGCCTAACAAGAACACTCTGCCACTTGTCCCTTGACCCTCCCTCCCCTCTACAGTTCACCAAGCCGCTTATATAACGGAAACGGCGGCTCAGAATGGCAGGACGGGAAAGAGCATCGCGGAGAGCAAGGAGATGTGCTTCGTTGTCACAGGTCAGCCTTGACACCACCCTTCCATGAAATACCCTGTGCCGCAATGCGTTCACCGGCTCGCTCCTGCAACTTCATCTGAGCTCCCTGTCAACTCCATCCCTGTTGCCGTGTGACCCATAACCATTGCCGCAGACATTGAGGGCTCGACGCAGCTGTCGGTCGCGGGGCGTGCCGTGTATGACCAGCTGCTGGCCATCCACGACCAGCTGATGCGGGAGGGCATCGCCAAGTTTAATGGGTAAGCGCAGAACCCACCCCAGCACATGCCCCAGAATGACGGACACGCCAAGGAGCACCGCGCCGCGGCGCGCATGCGCTGCCTGCTGCAGCCCGTCACAGTCATCAGTTCGGAACCCAACGCCCCCTCCAATCTGCAGGACACAAATCGTCACCGAAGGCGATTCCTTCCTGGTAGCCTTCCCGCACGCGGCTGAGGCGGTGGCCTTCTGCCAGGTAAGCTCAATGATATTACCGTGGCGACGGCCAACCGAGGAGTCATGCCCCCACTGTGTATGTCTTTTGCATTTTCCTTATTTGTCAACGCAGACGTCCCCAACACCTCCTCACCACCCTCTCTCTGAACCCACCGCTTTGTCAACCGACTGCAGGACCTGCAATTTAAGCTGCTCGATACTCCGTGGCCTAAGGCTGTGCTGCGGCTGCCGGGCTGCGAGCCCATAAGGAACGAAGAGGGCGATCTGGTCCTGCAAGGGCCTCGCGTGCGTATGGGCGTGCACTGGGCGCTGCCGGGCTTGGTGGCGTGCCGGCCGCACGCTCTCACAAAGGCGCCCATGGTGGTTGGCATTGCCGTGTCCATAGCCCAGGAGGTAAATCCAATGCCATTGTAATTCTGGTTGCTGGGGTTGTGGGCTGTTTTGAGTTGGCGACCGGGGCGGCTATATGTCTGTTGTGCCCGCTCTCGTCGCCGCGGATGGTGCGCTCCATGCCACCAAGCATCCAATAGGTGCTTGCCTGGAACTTGTGAAATGCACATGCAGATCAGTGACGCTGCACACGGCGGTCAGATCCTGCTATCGCAAGAAGCATGGAACCAGTTGCGTGGGCACATGGCGCGTGCTGGGTTCCCCATCGTGCGGCGGCTGGGCCTGTTCGAGGTTAAGGCGGAGGATGGGAAGCCCTATTGGCTGTACACGGTGGAGGGCTCCCTGCTGCGGCCCATCAAACGCCAGACTCCACCCCCGCGGAAGCTTGTGCAGCTGTGGCCACCTCCAGGTGCGGCGGACTGAGGCCATTGCTGGCTAGCTTTGCATCCTACTGCGCACCTGTTTCACCTGCGCCAGCTGCCTTCCTGTTGCACGAACGATACGCATTGCCCCGCCCTTCCGCTTCACTCCTGACCGCACGCGCTGCCTGTTTTCCTTTTTCTGCAGGCGCCACCATGGCAGGGGACTGGGGCTTATACGTGACGGACCCGCCAGAGCCGCTGCCGGGCAGCGACGACTTGACGTTCGTGTCACTCCGCCTGCGCCTGCCGTCCGGCAAGCGCACACGCCGGCGCCGTTACTCATCGCACGCAAACGTGAATCGGACGTCGCACCACCAGGTACGGCGTGGCACGCTGCGCATACGGATACTTGTGATATCTTTGACCTAGTCTGGGGCAGCGGCTTCAGCGCACTGCGCCCGGAGTAGGAGATGGCGATGTCTTTCGACCCAAGTCCGCGCTTAAGCATGCCTGCTCGCATGCCCTGCCCTGCCCCTCTTCCGCAGGTGCCAAGCAGCGTCCTGCTGGCAATGCAGCAGCTCTTCGTCAAGCACGCTCAGCAGTTTGGCGGCTACATGTTCGGCTCGGACGCGCTCACGGACCGGCGCGGGTACTTCAGCTTCGGGTTTGGGTGTCCCAGCAACGCGCTCCGCTTCTGCCACACCGTCCAGGTGCGACATGCCCCGGGCCCTGCGTCCTGACCGTTGGCCCTACCCTTCCTTTGCCACTCCATCGAGACACACAAACATACGCGCGCGCGCACGCGCGCAAAGTTAGCAGCTCCTGTGTACCGGTAGCCACCAAGCTGCTGCCGGTTTCGCTGCCGCAGGTGGGGCTGATGTATACCCGCTGGCTGGACGCCGCGACCGAGTACTTTGGCCAGACTGTGATGGGTATTGACGGGCGCCTCGTGTTCAAGGGGCCCCGCGTGGCCGCCGCCATCCACCGCGGCCCGGACTACGACATCATGCCCATAGCCTCCTACCACCCCACTGCGGGTGCGTGTCCTGCAGCCGCTCACAGTCCCTCGCAGCAGTCTGACACCTGCGCTGTGCTTGTGGTCAATGTCTTGTCGGATCCGGCGCAAACGAATGCTGCCACCTGCGTACCTTACTAACCGCCGTCCTCACGCACCCTGCTGTGCGCACCCGCAGCGCCCGGCGCGGACTACTGCGGTCCGGACGTGGAGCTGGCGCGCGCGCTGGCGGACGCGGCGCATGGTGGCCAGGTGCTCATGACCGAGGAGGCGTGGCACGGCGTGCAGGAGCTGCTGCAGGTGTGTGCGCCCCACCGACACCTTGGCCGTGCTAGTGTGATCTGTATTTCCACACAGCCTGCTACAGCTGCCAACATGGCGCACTGCATGTTTTCGGGTGTGCGCGCTTCCCCGGAGCAGCCTTGAGGCTCATGGCTTCACGCCGCCCGGCCCCTTACCCCTCTCGTCCCGTACCGACGCAGGCGTTCCCCAGCGCGCTGTACACGATCAACCTGGGCCTGCACACCGTGGCGCCCGAGTTCCGTAAGCCGCGCTACCTGCTGGAGGTGCTGCCCACGCTGCTGTCGGGCCGCTCCTTCAAGCCGCCCAGCACGCTGCAACAGCTGGAGCTGGGCTACCGGGAGGCGCCGTCGGCGCACGAGCCCATGACCATGGTGTTCGCCAAGGTGCGGGGCTCGGCAAGCACACGCGCAGGCCCCGGCATCTGTGTAGTTGTGTTGGTGCGCTGATATGAAGGCATAGCTGGGGCCGCGTCGTCAGTCTTGCCTCCCTCGCACAAGTTTGTGGCGGTCTTTCATGCATCCGTCTTTGCCTGGCCCCTGTGCGTGCAAGCCGCGCCGCGCCTGCCCACTTCAAACCCCACCCACCGGGACCTGGCGGCTCGCCTGCTGCGTCCTGCAGGTGGCCAAGCCCACGGCGGTGTCGCGCGCGGAGGCGACCGCGGGCGACCTGGGCGAGGAGCAGGTGCTGGAGGCCATCACCGCCTACCAGCTGGCGGTGGGGCAGTACGGCGCGCTGGCGCGCAGCCTGCTGCCCTCCTACGGCGGCTACGAATGCAAGGAGCCGGAGCCGGGGAAGTTCACCATGGCGTTCGGGTAAGAGTGGGGCTAGCGTGGCGTGTGAACGTTGCTGATCGCCGGCATGAAGGTGTGCTGGTCAGGCCGCAGGCTGCGTGCGGGGCAGGCACGCTGGGCAAAGCAGCGAGAGCTGCGGATATGAGCAAGTCCGCTGGGTGTGCCTGCCAAATGTATGATTGCTAATCACGGGCGTACGCTGTCTTCATGGCAGGTGCCTGACGGACGCCATCGCGTGGGCGTGCCACGTCCAAAAGGACCTGCTGCAGCTGGACTGGCCGCCGGCCCTGCTGCGCATGCAGGGCTGCGAGGAGGTCCGGGGGGACCATGGCCAACGGGTTTGGCGGGGGCTGCGGGTGCGCGTGGGAATGGCGTTCGGGTACATCAACGTCAAGAAGCCAATGAACACAGGTGCGTGTGCCGCTTCACGTCTCCATCTTGGCTTGCCGCCGCCAGGCACTCGAACAGGACATGGATCCCTATAAATCAGAACCGACCTGTCTGTTCGAGCTGCAGCAAGCTGCTTTGTCGCAATCCACCACCCTGCAAACTCCTGCAGGCCGCGCCGACTACTTTGGCGAGCTGGCCAACACCGCGGCGCGCGTGGCGGCTCTGGCGGCGCCGGGCCAGATCCTGATCGAGTCCAGCCAGGTGGACGTCACCATGCCCGACGGCACCACCCTGCTGATGGAGGAGTTCCCCACCTATCTGCCCGTCAAGTGGGCCGCCAGCGGCCAGCCCCGCCTTTCGGCCCCGGCCAGGCGCAACGCCTCGGACGGCGGCGCCCTGGGCTTTCAAGCCGCGGGCAGCCCGTACCCGGCCAGTCCGCGGCGTGGCCCCTCCGGCGGCGGTGCAGGCCCCGCGGCGGCCGGGCGGCAACGGCGGGCCAGCTACAGCGCGGGGCCGAGCAACATGGTGGCCGGGATGAAGGATACGCCGCTGGCGCTGCCATTCCAGCGCAATACCAGGCACGTGACGGAATGTACCTGCATGATGCCACACACGCCTGATGCCTCTACAACGAGCTGTAAGCGATCGAGCGACCGCTGTTTGTGCTTTGCAGGCTATCGGCAGGCCTTGGCGGCCCCGACTTTGCCGGCGGCGGCGCCAACATGCTGAGCCCACTGCAGCAGATGCTGATGCCGTCGCTCAGCAAGAAGCGCATTTCGCTGCTAGAGGTGACCACGCGCTCGCTCAGCCTGGGCGCGCAGCAGCTGCTGGCGATGCGCCGCCGCTCGCGCAACGGCTCCGTCAGCGGGGCCGCGGAGGGGCTGCAGCTCGGGCGCGCAGGCTCCAGTTCGCTGGCGCCGGTGGAGCACATCGAGCTGCGGGCGCTGGGGCGCTTCCTGCTGCGCGGGCTGGACAACCCGAAGGTCCTGTACCAGGTAGGTGCACACAGGAGGTGGAGGCACCTGGCCGGCTGTTGGCGGGGGCTGCGGGGGCGCTGTGCAGATGCAGGACCAGCATGTGTCATGCAAGCTGGAGTGATAGGGCTGGTGGAGCACGGGGAACGCTGCTACGGTATTGGCCAGCCTGGTTGGGTAGGCTGCTGGTGTGGTAGGGCTGCTGGTGTGGTAGGGCTGCTGGAGCATGGGGATCGCTGCCATCGGCCAGCCGATGCATGGGTGGTGTTGATAAACAGGCGAGCGTGGGAAGGAACGCCTTTACACCCTCGATGTACAGGGCCACCAGCTGCTGGGCAAATGCGATCAGCGTCATGGTGTATTGGTGTATTGGTGTCTTTTGAGGTGTGGTTTGAGCTTTTTGAGGACGCAGCAGCAAATGCCCGCCACAATCGACGCGGCCATGCGGCCATGCGGCGGGAATCGGCGGGAATCGGTGCCCCGTGTGCTTTCCTTTCATGCACATGCACACACAGAACGGTGGAGCATCACTCCTGAGTCCAGAGTCACGCTCCGGTCTGCCGCAGGCGCTTCCCGACACGCTGCTGGAGCGCACGTACACCATCGCCACCGACGCGCTGGTGAGCATGCCCGAGACCTCAATCACGATGCGCGCCGCCACGCAACGCCGCGGCGGCCTGCTGGCACTGCTGCGGCGCAAGGTGATGGGCGGCGGCGCGCGCGCTGCGCTGCTGGCGGACGACGGAGCCGGCAGCCGCCGCCGGCGCGGCGCGGCCGGCGACGCTGCCAAGCTCCATGCAGACGACACCGGCAACGCCGCTACCGACGACGGCCTGATTTTGAAGTACGCCGCTTACCTCTATAGCCTCTAGGGCATTAGCCCATGCCCATGCGCGTGCTGCATTGCTTGGATGCGCTTTTCAGTGGTTACTAGTCAGGGTGGGGGTGCTTGACCGGATGGTGGTGCTTTTGCTTGGCGGTGTGCAGGCCGGGTCTGCGGCACGCCTCGGACCTGGCGAACCAGCAGGCATACCGTGCGCCCTCGACGCTGGTACGCGCGGCGCGGCATCATAGCACCATCAACATGCCGCTGCACGGCCGCGGTCTGGGGGTGGCGCGGACGATGGATGCGGCGGTGGCGGCCGCGTCGCTGGCGGCTGCGGGCGGCGAGTTGGCCATGACGCGCAACCTGAAGACCTTCAACAGCATTGGGTCCGGGCGGTGAGCACTTGACGCAGCACCAGCATGCTTTGACTGACGTCGTTGCTGCCCGAACAGCACGGTGGCTCACCACTGTACAGGCTGCCGCTTTCTTAACGTGCGCGTAATGCTGAAACAGGGGAGGCGGCGTTGGGGGGCCTACCGACACGGGCGCCCCCAGCATCATGCGGCGGAGCGTCACTTCGCCCCGTGCCGCAGCCGCGGCAGCGGAGGTCGCACTGCTGTTTGCACAGGATGCCAACCTGCAGTCCCACCGACGAGCAGCAGCGCAGGCCTTCCATGACGGGCATAGTGCCATGCCCCTGTCGCTGCCCGCCAGTCGGTGTAGCGGCTCATCCTTTGGCTCGCAGCAGCGCCGCACACAGCCCGGCACCAGCAGCTACCGGCAGCCCTCCGGGCAGCGCTGCCCGGAGCCTGGCGCCAGCGAGGATGAGGGGCAGGGCATGGGTGGCCTCGGCTCTGGCGGCGACCACCGCGTGGCTTCGCCTGTGCAGCGGGCCTTCACGGAACAGGTGCGTTGGCGAGCAGGCAGGCCCGGGAATGCGCCCCTGCATACCATAGTGCAATTGAGCTCTGCGCGCATGTGAGCAACTAAGCACTCCCTTCCTGCCATACAGAGCACACCCGGCGAAGATGTGCTGGCGCAGTCGACGGGCGGTTCGCGGCCATACGGCGCCGGCCCCGACTCCATGTCGGCACGGCGGCAACACCTCGCTGCCATGCGGCTCACCGCCACCACCACAGCCACCTCTAACTCGGCCGACTCGCTGCACGCACACAGCCGAGAGCTGCACCTCACAACGCGCACGGCAGCTGACGCCGGCAGCTACCTGCCCGGGCCTGGCCGCGCAGGCCAGTCCCCGCTTAACGCGTCGTTTGCTGAAGCAGCTGGCAGCGTCGGTGGTGGCGGCGCCACTGGCGCAAGCGCTGTAACAGCGGTGGCCGTCATTGCGCCGCAGCTGCTGGCGTCGCGCAGCGGTGGTACGGGTCTCGGTGGCTCGCAGCTGCTGGGCCCGCACGGCGTGCGCTCTCAAGCGGGACTTCCGGTGCACACGCGAGCACACGAGCCAGCCACGCGAGAACAGAGTGACCCGCTCACTCCATCCGGCTTCTCAGGAACTGGGTCGACGGTCGGCGGCCTGGTGCCGCCCAGCCGCGTTTCGGATGCTGCGAATGACGAGGCACGCGCACTGCCCAGCCCGCAGCCCCAAGCTTCGCCGAACGCCTCTGGGTACGGCTTTCGCGCCACGCCCGAGGGCCTTGGCAGCCAGATCCAGACCAGCGACCCGAGCACCGGGCCGCAGACTGTGGTGGGGCCTCGTGCCATGCACACCTCAGCCTCGGCTGCCGCCTTGCCGGGGCCAAATGCGCTGCGGTCCGCGCCGTGGGGCGCGCTCGCGCATGCGCCCTCCACGGCATCGCAGGCCTCCAGCCCCACGCAGTCAAACCCGGGCGTGTCCTCGCCTGTGCCCGGCGGCATGTCGCTTGGCATGGGGCGGCCCGGCAGCCCCTACCGGGACCGCGCCGGGATGCGTCCGTCGCCGCTGGGCGGGGCCACCGTGGGCTCGGCTGACAGCTTCACTGGCGGTGGCAGGCGGCCGGGCCGCAGCATGCTGGGGCCGCACTACCTCGCGCCGCTGCTGTCCGCGAGCGCTAGTGGCCGCGTGGGCAGCGTCAGCGACATGTCCCGCCTGGCGCCGCCGCCAAAAGTGCTGCAGCCCGGCGGCGTGGGCGGAGCGGCTGGCGCCGCCGCCGGTGCAGGCGTGGATGCGGGCCCGCCCAGTGTCACCTTGAGGCTGCATGGCGCCAGCCGGGGCGGCAGCGAAGCCACCGACCTGGGCACGCCAGTGGACTCGCCAGGCGCCATGCACTCACCCTTCGCCACCAATGCTGGCGTGCCGCTGGAGCCACGGGCAGAGGCGCACAGTCCGGGCAGCGCCCGGGCCTCCAGCTCGCTGCGGAAGATGTTTCTGGGCACGCTCGCCAACTGGACGCGCAAGTCCATCTTTGGGGAGAAGCCGTCATCCTCGCCGCGCGGTGGAGCGCAAGCGGAGGGTGTCGGGGCTGCGGCGGGCAGCTCTGGCACCGGTGGAGGGTACCCATCTCTGCCGATGATGTCGTCCTCGGGCGGCCTCAACCCTGCCCACACCTCCGGCACTCTGGACCTGCGCGTGCGTGCGGTGCTGCGCGCCGCCAACGCACAGGCGGCCACGTCAGAAGGCGGCAGCCGTGAACAGAGCCAGAGCGGCAGCGCGCAGCAGGGTGACTCCTTCGGCGGGGCGGGCTCGACCGGCATGCCGCATGCTAGCGGCGGCATCTTTGGCGATGGCAGCACTGCTTCCTCGCCGCCGCACTCGCAGCCGCCCGCTGCGATGTCGCATTCAGTGGGCCAGCTCAGCGGCACGCCCAAGCAGCCGCTCAGCCTCTGGCAGCGCATCCGCCGCGGTCCCAACCGGCGCAAGTCCCGCCGCATCAGCGACACCGCGTGCGACATGGAGGCGCAGGCCGACTCCTCGCCCGCCAGCGCTCGGGAAGAGCCCCTCCCTTCCCGTGTGCGCATGCGGGGCCCTGGCGCTATGCGCGCCACCGCCTCAGTCACCTACCCCGCAACAGGCGCGATGGCTGCTGCGGCTCGTGCTGGCTACGGCGACCGCATCATGCACGTGGCCCTGGCCGCCGCCTCGGCCAGTGGCTCGGGCAACCCTCCCGGCAGTCCGCTTGGTCGCCGGTCTGGCGGCGCGGGAGCTTCGTTGACGCGCGCCACTGGCGGCGGCGCACGCTCCAAGGCTGAGCGAGCCATGGCGAGTGTCATGCGCGGCGTTCGGGGCGCACGGGCGATGGGCACCGGCGGCGGTGCATCCGCATCCGCCAACCCGAGTCTGGCGCACGCAATCGCCGTGGCAGCCGCGGCCGGGGGCTCGGTGTACAGCCCACCTGGCAGCGGCCGCAGCAACCAGGTGCGCAGCGGCTCGCAGCACCACAGCCACAGCAGCAGCGCGTCCAGCATGTATAGCGGTACCGCCAGTCCGCGCATGACCATGACCGGCAACGAGCAGCACCACCACGGCGGAACCAGCAGCGGCGTGGCCACCATGCTGGCCAACGTTTTCGGGCGCGGCCCGGCGCAGCGTAGGACACAGCACGCGCCGCAGATGCTCAGCACGCGATACCGGAGGCGCAGCGCCCACATCGTGCTCAACGAGGCGGCGCGCATGGAGCTGATGCAGCGCTCCGCTGCTGCGACGGGTGCGATGGACGACTGCAGCCCCGGAGTGGAGGAGGGCGGCCATCAGACGTTTGCCGCAGCCGTGGCCCGTACCTACGTGCAGCACCGCCGCCAGCAGCAACAGCAGCAGCTGCTGCAGTCAGGCGGCATCGCTTCGGCCTCCGGCGCCGGCTTCGTGCCGTCGGGCGGCCTCCCGGAGGCCGCTCCTGTCATGGACCGCGTGTCATCCAACAACGATGGCGCAGGTAGGCGCTGGCGTTTATGCCCGTAGCGGCGCGGCCCTGAACTGGCCTTGAGGCACCTGCCTACCGTATGCTGTCTTGCAATCTCATCTCGCTTACCGCTTTTAGCCTTGCTCCATGTAGGCTCATACGATCCTGGCCACGGCGACTCCTTCAGCAACCTGCCAATGACAGCGGCTTCCCAGTTACGGCTGGCGTCCTCGATGTACAGCGGCGGCTGGACGGCCGCTGCCGCCGTGGCAGCCGGCATCGGCGCCACTGCCGACGACTCCTTTAACGGCGCCATGCTATCAGCCCTGCAGGATGCCGCCTCGGCCCCGGCCGTCTCTTCCGGCACTGGCACGGGCGTAGGCATTGCCAACCTGAACGCTGCCTCGATGCAGCCCTCGCCTGGCGGCTCCTTGAACGGGCCGGCGGCGGCGGCGGCCGCGGCCGCAGCTGGCATGATTGGCGGCGAAAGCAGCCACTTCTTGCGCGGCAGTGCGGGCACGTCCGGGCGCCTGAGCAGTGGCCTGCTAGTCCAAAGCAGCGCCCTACCTCCCGTGGGCAATTTGCAGCTGGGCTCCTCAGGGTTGTCGCTGCACGACCCGGCCTACCACCGTGCGCTGCAGAACGCCAGTAGTCATCGCGCTGGCATTGGCAGCGTCAGTGGCGTTGTGGTCGCGGGCGCGAGCGCCGGCGGCGGCCTGGGCTCGGAGGCTATGGGCGGTGATGTGCTGTTCAGCGCAGAGGATGCTGGCCTGTCTTCAGCTTTCAGCGTCACATTCCCCAGGGACGGCGGTGGCACCCCGGCGTCTGGCATCGACACCCTCGCCACCTTCGCTGGGCACAGCGCCGCACTTGTGCCGGCTTCACTGTCGCAGAGCATCAACTTGCGCGACACGTCTTGGGGGAATGCCTACGAGGCGCGTGGCGCGCCTCAGCAACCGGCAGCAGAGCTGCTGCGGTCGTCTCGGTCATCGCAGCATCACCTGCAGCAGTCGACGCGCACGGCATCGCTGTCGCACGTGCAGCTTGGAGGCGCACCCCAGCCGCAGGACCAGGTCACCGTGCTCAGCCCAAGCCGGCCACCCGGGCGGAGCGCGCTAAGTTTCCACGCCAGCCCAACAGCTTCCACCCTGGGAGCAGGCACCGGCGGCGGCGGCGCAGCTGGGCTGTCCTCATTTGGCAGCGGCCCGGTTGGCTCACCGGGCCGCGTGGCAGCCGCGGGTGCTTTGGCTCGCTCCCCGCAGCAGCTGGCTCAGGTTTACAGCAGACAGCAGCGGGCGCAGGGCCAGGGCCGGGATGAGCGCTTGCTGCCGCTGCCACCACTGCCAGTGCTGCACTCGCCCTCAAACGCCCCCCAGTCCGCAGCACACCCCAGCCCGAAGGGATCTAACCCAATCCAGGCGATGAGCATCGGTTCACCGGGCGCCGAGACAGCAGCAGCCGTTTCGGTGTCTGACAACCTATCCAGCGTCCCAGACCTGCTGGGCCCTCGCCGGAGCGCCTACATGCCACAAGGCGGCCGGTTGGGGGCACATGAGTTCGCGACAACGCCGTCCTTCACGCTTGGGGATGTCGCAAACGCCGCCTACCCACATGAGATGCTGCCTGTCCCCAAGGGCGGGCTGCCGAGTGGCACATACGCAGCGCAGTTCTCGCCGCACCCCAGCAGCGCAGGCTATGCGAAGCTAGTTAACTATGGCTCCCCTGCGCGCACGAGCGGCGGCAGCGACTTTGCAGGCGGCTCCTCCATGCCGCGCACCGGCCACAGCCTGACTGATCATGGAGTCACGCGCTCGTCTCGCTCTGAAATGCCCGATGCGGCAACAGCTTCCATTCGCAACGCGCTACACCATGACGGCACCAGCCGCAGTGGCGTGGCACCTAGCCTGCAGCATGCCCCGCCCATCAGCCCAGGCGCTGGCCACAAGGGCCCTGCTACCACCCCTGCCCCCGGCCACACACGTGGCCCACGCGTCATCACAGCATCACTTCCCGGCCCCAGCCATCCGCTCTACTACAACACGCCGATGAGTGAGTGGGCGGAGCCAGAGGCGCTGGCTGCGATGACTGCAGCGGCCGAGGCCTCGACTGCCTCTGCTGCAGCGCCGCCGCGCCGTGTGGGTGGCTTCGGCCGCAAGAGCAACCGGGGCCTCAGTGTCACGCAGGGCCAGCCGTCGGCGCTAACCTCACCCGTGTCCCCAGGCTCTGGGCCCAGCATTCCCGCGCAGCGCGACCGCCTCTCGGCGCCTGCGCCCGGCCAGAACGCGCTCGTGTGGGCTGTCCAGCAACAACAAGTGCAGCAGCAGATCCAGCAGCAGCAGCAGCATCTCCAACAGCAGAAGCAGGCCGCGATGCCCCAGTCGCAGCTGGCATCGCATGACACCTACATCCGTGAGCGGCTGGCGCAGTTGCGCAACAGGGCGTCGCGCGCCATGCCTGATCTGCAACAGCAGCAGCACCAGCTCCTGGCGTCTCAACTACAGGCGGTGCCTTACGGCTTGCAGCAGCGCGCTGCGCAGCCTGGCCAGACCAGCGCACTATCAGCACCCGCAATGGCGGAGCCGGCAGAGTCCCTGGACCGGGCGTCGGCTTCGCTGCAGATGCAGTCCTCGCAGCAGCTGCCGAACTGGCGCTCACACCAGCCGCCGCACAAGTCCCGCACCTCGCCATCCTTGGCCAACCTGCACGGTGGCAGCGAAGCGGCTGCAGACTCCAACGATGGCCAAGACGGGCCGTACTCGGCATATGCCGGTCACCACATTGCACTGGCGCCTGGCGCACCCAGCGGAGTGGCGCGTCTGCAGCAACTCGCCACCTTCCGCACCTCCAACAACGGCGGGCCGGAGCCGCCGGGCTTTCACGGGCCCTTCTCCGAGGGCCGCGTGCACAGCCACAGCGTCCGCGCCGCCGATGCTCCCGGCTTCCTCTCAGGCGACTCCGACCGGGAGCCGCGCCGCTCCGCACAGCAGCCGCACTTCGCCCTGGTGAGCGAGGTGCACCGAGCTGACCGAGACCAGGTGCAGGCAGCCGACCCGCGCATGTCGGACCGCAGCGCTTCCTCGCTCCAGTTCATGTCGCGGCCAGCTTCGCAGAGCCTGCGTCAGCAGCCCAGCGTGGTGACCACGCCGCCGGTGCTCAGGACGTCGTCCAACCGGGACAAACAGGAGCCGCAGGAGGTCATGGAATCGCTGCAGGCAAGCACTGTACCTGCATCGTGGCTGCGAAGGGCAGGCCGCGGCTAACTACGGCGGGGCGGCTGTAGGGGTTCTGGCGAATGCCTGGGATGCGCCTTCGGCCCCTGATGTTTGCCTGTGTTCCCTTGCGCAGGACCTGGAGGCCGTGCTTCGTCGTGCGGAGCGGGAGCTGGTGGCGCAGCTGGACCACGCTAGCTCCAGGGTATGTGCCCCCGGTGCTGCTGCGCACAACACCACCCGCACTCACGCCAGCCTGCAGACCTGATCTAATCCGCGTTGCATCGCCCTCGCCTCCAACATCTTGGTGTCTTGCCCGTGTGTGCTCCGCAGGAGGCGCACAACATCAGCCGCATCCTGCACGAGATCCGGCGCTCTCAGTCGCGCAACGCCTCCAGCACCAGCGGCGCATTGGCAGTGGGCGAGCCGTCACACCAGGTCCTGCTGGCCATGATGCGTTCAAACTCCACGCGCTCCGAGATCCAGTCCGCGGCGCCGCTTGGGTGAGCGCACCACTGCACCCCCTGCTGGCGAAGGACGGTGGCTGCACAGCCAACATGACTGTTGCACATGCGCTCTTGGATTTTTTTGCTGGTTTGTTCATGGGCTATTGGCACATGCGGCGCCAGGCTGACTTCTCCTTCTCTGTGCTTTGCCTTCAGGAACTTGCACGGAGCCTCGGTGGTGAGCAGGCAGGGCTCCATCCCTGAAGAGGAGTCCGAGCAGCCGGGGCACGCCATGCGGACCAGCCGGCCTCCGGCCTTGGACATTGGCTCTGTCCTCAGTTCTCCCAGCTCGGCCGGTGGCCTCGCCGTCATGCCCGGCAGCAGCGTCGCTGGGGTTTCGCCAGGCTCCACCACGGTTGAGCTGTCGCCGATGTCCCACACGCCGCCGCCGGCGGCGCGGCGCGGCGGCGAGGACGCAGAAGCCCCGGTGCTGCAGGCCAGCCCAGGCAGGGCAGCGCCGCGGCAGCCGCCGCAGCTGCAGGCGGCGGCTACGGTGGCTGCGGTCCCGGTGGCGCCGCAGTCACGCCCGCCCAAACGAGGGGCGGAGCTGAACGAGGTCGATTCGCTGGAACTGCTTGCGGCCCAGCTGCACGACGGCAGCACGGACAGCGCCGGCGGCGCGGTGGCGGTGGACATCGCGGAGGGGGCGGAGCTGTATTCGCCGTTTGCAAGCATACAGGCGCTGTCGGAGGACCTGCTGCGTGAGGTTAGTCAGGCCTCAGCCCGGCGCATCACGCGCACCAGTACGGGTAGCGGGCTGGCGGTCGCTGCCGGGGCTGGCGCTGGGGGGCCGGCTGGCGTGGGCGCGGGAGCAGCGCCGCGCGACGCTGCGCAGGCGCTTGGGGCAGGCGTGAAGGACCTGAAGCCCGGCACCGTGGCCACGGGCGGTGCCAGCCTAGGTGGGGAAGCGGTCATGTCGGGAGGCACGGCCGTGCAGAGCGGTGACAGTCATTGCACCGCGGCGCAGAGCATGGGCTCCTCTCAAGGCAAGCCGCACAGCAGCCTAGCGAGCAGCGACGCGCATACCGTGTCCACCAGTACTATGCTGCAATCGGTACGGATGAGCCAGAATGCCTCCTACAGCGTCCAGAAGCTCGACAGCAGCAGCGCCGACGCGCAGCGCCCCTCGGCACGGCCCGCCGTGCCACCTGCATCCGGCCTCAACTCACCCGCTGCCGCCGCACTGGCGGCAGCCTCATCCCCGCCTGCGGGGCTGCGCCCGCTGCGCGTCCCGGCGAGCAGTGCCGCGGCCGCCGCCTCCACGGCGTCAGAGCTAGGCGGCGGCGGCGGCGGCAACCGGCCGCCGCGTGAGCTGAACCTGGCTATGCAGCCGTCCCAGGCCAGCGGCGGCGGCGCCGATGCCCCGTCCGAGGCGTTGCGAATGCATGGCGGCGCACCGAGCAGCACGTACAGCGGTGCCATCAGCGGCCTTGGGTTGATGCTAGACCTGGAGAGTGGCTTCGGCTCGCCGCTGCCCTCGTTCGACGTCGTCACCGGCGCCATGATGCGGCCCCTCAACTCGATGGGAAGCGCCGGCGGCAGCACCGCCGGCCACGGCAGCTCGCAGCACGGCGGGTCCATCCAGCTGCTGGCCGGGTCGGTGCTGCTGCACTCCCAGTCGGTGGGTGGCGTGTCCACCGCGTCGCTGCTGGCGCCCGAGCGTCCGCCCCTGCAATTAAACATGCACAGCGGCGGCGTGGTCTCGGCATCGCTCACGGGCCTGACCATGCCGGCGGCGCTGCTGCCGCCCTCACCACCGGGCAGCAGCCGGCGCGCCTCGCACCTGCGGCCGGCGGCGGTGCAGGCGCTGATAGCGCGCGAAATGTCTGGCGGCAGCCTGCATGGCAGCGCCTCCATCACAGCGGCGTCCCTTGCGGATGGAATGGTGGGCTCCATGGTGGGCTCGCCCACCGGCGCCGGCGGCGCCCTGGGCCTGGAAGCCGGGGATATCGGCGCCACCACGGGCAGCGCCAGCATGGGCGGTGCCGGCGACGGGTCCGCCAGCTCGCACGCACCGCCCAGCGTCGGGCTGCTGCTGCGCGGCGGCTCCGGGCGGGCGTCCAATGCCACGGGCCCCTTCAGCTCGTCGCTGCTGGGCCGGCGACACAGCCACAGCACGGGCCAGCTAGACGGCGGCGGCGGCGGTTCCCTCACAATGGCGACACCGCTGGTGCTGGGCGTCGTTGATATGCGCCAGAGCCAGGGCCGCGGCAGCAGCAGCAGCACGACGCAGGACATGGAAGATGGGGAGGCTGAGCGCGAGTCTGTGGTGGAGGTGGATACGGGCCCCGGGGCAGTTGCAGGTGTGGTCCAGGCCGCCGCACCAGCAGCAGCGGCTGAGGCGGTGGTAGCTGCACGTAGCCAAGCCGCGGCTGCCGCCGCCGCCCTCGCTAGCGAGGAGACGGGCGACGAGCTGCAACCCGCGCGCGTGGATGCCGCGGGCGCAGCGCAGTCGCACGCCGCCGCGTGGCGCGCTGCGCAGCAGCAGGCGATCGCGGCGGCGCAGGTCAGCGCCGCTACTGCCAATGCCGCCGCCAGCGCGCGATCTCTCTCGGGCGGCACGCGCACCGCGGTGCACGGCAGCAGCTTCGGCGGCGGCTTCAGCTACGGCGAGGATGACGACGGTGAGGATGCAAGCCTGTACTACGATGGTGACCGGCCCTCCGTCGCCACCGTCAACTTCAGTGACCGCACCTCGGCCTTTTCGCTGAGGTCGCTTCAGTCCGGGACGGACCGCACCTCGGCGTTCTCCTACTTTGGGCCATCCGCCTTCAACACCGCCTCCGGTTGGGCCAGCGGGCGCCCCAGCGACCGCTCCATTCGCAGCCACCTGTCCGCCTCGGCGCGCGCGTCACGCGACGCCGCCGCCGGCAGCCCGCACGCCGGCGCCAGCCGCACCAGCGCAGGAGAAGGCGATGGCGACTCGGAGCTCAGCACGGAGGAGCAGCTGTTGCTGTGGCGCCGGCCGCCGGGCGGCTTCCAAGGCGGCGGCGGCGCAGCGGCGGCGGCGGCGGCCGCCAATCGGGCCTTCACCCGCAATGCCGCCGGTCAGCGCAGCTTCACTGCCAACACGCGCCCAGGCGCGGCGCTCTCGCCGCCCGCGCTGGCAGCCATGTTCAGCGGGGGATCCGCGCAGGAGCCCGCGGCGGCCGGGGCGCGGGTGCTGGACCAGCGGCGCAGCCGCAGCCTCACGGTCAGGGCCGGCGCCAGGGCCGCTGCCGCCGCCGCAGACGACGCCAGCGAGCCCAGCTCCTCGGGCCAGGGCACGGAGACGGGCGCGGTGCTGCTGGAGGAGGCGCGGCTGTGGCAGGAGCCGCCGTTCCCGCACGGCCACGCCCGCTCGGCGCGCCGCGGCGGCAGCTCGGCCATGAACTTTGGCGCCATGAGCGTGGTGCCGGAGATGGAGGGCGAGGAGCACAGCGGCGGCCTGGTTGGCCACCACAGCTCTGAGGCGGTCAGCGGCGCCGGCCTGGCTGCAGCGGCGCCGGCGGGAGAGGCACAGGGGGAGGCAGTGGAGCTGGAGTGGGGGCGGGCGGTGGCCGGCCCGATCCGCTTGGGCATGCAGGCGCCGCGCGCTGATGCTGATGTTGGTCTGGGGCCCGAGGCGGTGGGGCATGCTGTTGAGGCGGGGATTGGCGCAGGAGCGCCGTTACGGCAGATGGCCGGCGAGCAGCAATAGTTGCACCATAGCGATGTGCGGGCGCAGGCTTGACGGCGACGTTGCGCTTGCTGCTGACGCCCAACTTTACCGTAAAGGGTTCACAAGCGAGCACTAGTTGAGCTAGAAAGGCAGTGATTTGGCAATGAGATTACTGATGACGGTGGGTGTGGTGAGAAGATTAACGCATGCCGTTGGCTCGTTGGACGCACACGCTCGAATGGCTGCTAAGGGCCGCAGGGGTTCGATATTGGTCCCTAGCCTTGAAGTCATACCGGGAAGGGACGCACATACATACTTGAAATTACATGGGCCACAGCAGTTCAGGCATCGAGGGAAGCTGGGTCCCCACAAGGAGCGCGCTCAGTACATCTGCACGTGAAGGAATTCGGTAGCACTCGATTACTGGATGATCAGGTTGACCGTTGGTAGTTGCTCGTGTTATAACTTTCCAGGGTGTTATCCCACGGTGTTATCCATCACCTATGATTATGCTTTATGACTTAGGCATGTACGGGGCGGCCGATGAAATGTTTCCGGCATCAAACAGCCCAAAGCATCTTTGCGAAGGGCGGCCGAGTGCAGCCAGCCCCAGCGGGGTTATTGACACATTACGGCATAACTATATGCGGCATGCGTGGGCATAAAAAGGACTGCTTGGGCGCAGACAGTGCGATAGTGGGTGTTGGCCATTGCCGTTAACGCTGGGCGATATGCAGTTGGGTACCTGCCCGCGCCTCTGGCGTACGGTTGACGTAGTTGACACATTTTTTGATGCCTTGTTGGTTAGGCCTGGCGTCCGCCAAGTACCGTATAGCACTGACCATCGAGGAACGCCTCCCACACCCCTTGGGGGGCTGCAAGACTTCTGGAGCTCTCCATGGGAGAGACTGTAATGGCAGTTGCGATAATACGGTAGTCCGCTTGCCACCTTCAGCCAAAGGCAGCTCTCTGGGCTTGCATCTTCAGGGAGCGGCTAGAAACGGGCCCAAATTCAAGCCCTCAGGCGAGAAAGGTTGGGCATTTCCGGGGGTGCATTCTTGACGCGTGCGGCTGCATACCGTCCCCGAATCTCGCCAACTAGCCCTTCCCGGGGGTTGGCTAAACTAGGCATTTTGGGGACCCTGGATGCCGTGGGTGAGAACGTGGTTAGGGCCCTTCTCGCCAGCGGCGGCGCCACGGCGGCCTACCCCTGGAAGATGCAAGCCCTGAGCTCTCAGACTCAGAGCGTGTCCGTCCATCTGCAGACCCAGGCAGGCCAGCAGCGCCATGGCCGTCAAGGGTGAAGAGCGCAATTCTGCTTTCCCCCACCGTCCTCCCCACATTATTCCATGTGCGTGGGGCCTTTGCGCTTCTTTCCACTAGATTCCGAATAAGTCAACGAAACGGGTTTCGGCGCCATCCTTGGGGCTGTAGGACTCTACGGACACGCGCCATGCTGGAGACGGAGAGACTGGGGTTGCGCGATGCACGTCTGGATCCGAACCCGATGAAAGTCGTGATGTCGACAACAGCCTGCGTTTGTCCATTATATGGTTGCCGTCTATGGTCAACACTTCATAAGTTGTAACGAATCCAGGCAGCTTACGACTTGCAGGTTATAAGGACCCATCTTAACCGCGAAACCTGTTGCGCCCAGCTTTCCACGCCTTTTATGCACATCATAAATGTAGGCATCACCTTGGAGGCAATATCGGAGGGCAACAAACTCGTCGACAGCTGGCCTGCTCGCGCGGCGCCCCTGACCGGGGGATGCCGCGGGGACTGACGTTTCCCCTGCTGGCCCTTGTCGCGCTGATTTGCGTCCGCGCGCATGCCGTGATCGACACCGGACCTGAGTTGCCAGAATCGGCGAGGAGAGGCCCTGTTGAACGTCCGCATGCTAGCGCCGCCCACCGCAACGCGCGGGAATCCGGCCGTGACGATGGGGATCATGGGGACGAGATTGTGGCGGATGTGCAGCAGCCGGAGGAAGGCGACCGCATCTTCCCGAGCTACGAGGAATCTGAGAGCTACAAGGAGCTAAAGTGTGGCAAGTATGACGTGACTTATGAGCAGGTGCGGCCATCTGCACACTCAGCCCAGCTAGCTCTCCGGCCGGCATGCAGCAGGGCAAGCATGACTGTGCGGTACTCGGTGGGTGGGAAAAACTAACGGCGGGTGCTTGTCGTCGCTTATCGGCGGGGGGGGGGGGGTTATCAAACGCCAACCTGCCGTACCAAATTCCACGTCCATGCTGCATGTTGACAGATCGAGAGGGACCTGGCCATTCACCGCGAGCTGGGCACACACTACAACTCCACCCGCTATATCATCAAGTGGCTACACCGGCGGAACGGCATGCCCATCGGGTGAGCTTATCACGAAGCTAGTGATGCGGCTCTTTGCTAGCCCCTCGCGCAGCACACGTAGCAGCACGAGGGCGGTTGGAGGGGGTTGCGACCACGGCCGTGCTCTTGTTGTAAGGCGATGCGCACGCTCTCGCGCGCGCCTTACTTCCTACGTCGGGATAATCGGAGTCCCGGCCCCCGGGGTGCGTGGCCCTGATGATGATGTCCTCACTCATGATCAGCCGCATGCGGGGCTAGCGGACCGTACCTGACGCGAGGGGCCGCACCCAATCACCCTCTTGCCCAAAGGTTCTTCGGTGGCCGGGCGTACCTGCTTATGAAACCGGACTGGTGAGTGGGCCGGTTGGTGGGAGGGATGGGGGGCTGGAGGGCTGGAGGGCTGGGGGCGGTAGGCCAGGGGGAAACGTCGTGGAGAGTTGTGCACGGGGCTTCCGGTTTGCTTAGCGTAATAGAGCGACTATCTTTCAACGCGCTCTGCCCAGCACCCCTAGCTACATGCGTCATCTGACGCATTCTCACGTACCGTACGTGCACACGCTCGCAGGAAGAGCTTGGCGCACCACTCCAAACTGCACATTGCCTACCTGCGGATGATCGCGCACCTGGAGCGGACGTTCGGAGCCGCGATACCAGATGTGGTGCTGGTGGTGTCCAGTTCGGACACGCCACGATACGTGAGTGGGCCGCTGACTAGCCGGTGAACACACACACACACACACACACACACGCGCACACACACACACACACACACACGCGCACACACACACACACACACACACACACACACACACACACACACACGCAACAGGCGGCGGGATGCATGGGTAGTTACGACTGCCACGGGTGCTGTGGGGCTGCTGGGTTGCGCGGGCTTACTTGCATGCAAGGAGCGCAGGGGCGCGCGCATGCATGCATGTGGGCATTGGCCGTCATTCAGCAGGGGTGCCGCACGGCTTGCGCCTACTGTGCCCGCGTGCCGCCGACACGCACGCACATCCGTGCCCCTTCACCTCCATGGGACCTGTTCGCTGGGCTCGGGTGTATACCCCCACAACCCCCACAACCCGCACAACCCACACAACCCACACAACCCCCAGGTCTCGCCCCGTCTGGTCAACGTGAGCAGTCCGGAACCGCAGCTGCCGCCCACCCGCGACGGCGGCCCCGCGCCCAAGGCGTTGGTGACGGGGTTTGTGCCGGGGCCGTACCCGGTGGCTGGGATCTGCAAGAGCGACTTCTGGCCCGACCTACTGCTCATCCCCAACTTCCATTTTCACATGAAGTGAGCGGGTGTCAATCTAACGATGACATTGGTGGCTGTCAAGTACCGTGGTGCTATGGGTGCATATGGTTGGGGCGGGGGCCGGGGGCTAGCTACACGTGCGGCATGCACATGCATGCTTCATGACTCTCACTGGTATGGCCACGCACCAACGCACGTGCATGTCCTGCATCGACTCACATTCAGGTATACACATACATGCGCACACGCGAGCAATCTAGTGAATAAACGCAAACAGGTCAATTGCACGCACAGACATACACACAACACATGCGCGCACGCACACACACACTGCGGTTCTTACGCTGGGAGTGACCCTGCTAAGGTCACTGGTGTGGTCCAGGGTTGGTGCGTTACTTCCGGTGGACTCCAGAGCAGGTGTGCGGTCCGGGTAGGATGGAGGTACGCGTGGCGGCGGCAGCGTGAGCCTGGTGTGCCTCCAGTCCCGGGTACCCGATCATGAGACTCAAAGAAACAACCATGGAAACCGTACTTACACACACACACACACACACACACACACACACACACACACACAAACACAAAACACACACACACACACACACACACACACACACAGGCTGTACGACGGCGCGTCGCTGGCGCCCATACCCGCGTTCCGGGAGAAACACCCCTGGGCCACGCGGGAGCCAGTCCTGTTTGGCAGGTTCAGGTGGGTGCGTGCGTGGCGCGTAAGAGGACTGCTGTTTAGATAGGTGGATAGGTATGGCTGTGTTTCAGGCTGTTGGGGAAATAGGGTGCGGCGGCAGGTGCGCCCATCCTGCGCACATGGCTCAGTACTCACTTCAGCTTTCAACCCGTTGCTGCTGTTGCTGCATGCCACCGCTGTTTCTGCGTGCGACCCCATGCATCCCATCCGCGTGCGCATGCTCGCTCGTGTGTGTGTGTGTGTGTGTGTGTGTGTGTGTGTGTGTGTGTGTGTGTGTGTGTGTGTGTGTGTGTGTGTGTGTGTGTGTGTGTGTGTGTGTGTGTGTTAAAGAGCACAAGGAAAACGTTGCGCAAAGACAGTGCATGCGATGCAGCAAAGCGACGGTTTACGGATGTTACCTGTGTGTGTGTGTGTCTGTGTTTGCGCGTGCTCGTGTGCTAAAAAACGAAACGAAGCCCGCCCATGCTCGTGTGTGTGTCTGTATGTGCGAGCAGCCACTACCACCTGGTGAGGGAGCCCGCGGATGAGTCAACATACAAGCTTGGCCTCGGAGGTGGGTGCGTGGGTGGACGTTTTACTGTGTTGGGCAATGCATTTGGGCAAACTGACAACCTGAAGGGTTGACGTGCATGTTTGGGAGAGCCCTGCTGAAGGACGGAGTGAATGATTGATGATACGTACGGTACGTTTTTGGGGGGAGGGTTAGGTGTCCTAGCCTGAGCTAGCCGTGCTTGACGGTGGCGAGGCGAAAGGTAGGAGGAAGGGGGGAGGCGGGTCCGGACGAGCGTGTGGAGCCACGTTTGCGACGTTACAAAATTGGAGGGACAAGTCGGGCGTACAAGCACACAGATACATACCACCGAATGCTGCCGGAGTTGTGCCCACAACGATGCCCTGCCTGCACACACACACACACACACACACACACACACACACACACACACACACACACACACACACACACACACACACACACACACACACACGCACGCACGCACGCACGCACGCACGCACGCACGCACACACGCACGCACACACACACACACACACACACACACACACACACACGCACGCACGCACGCACGCACGCACGCATGCACACACACACATACACACATCAATGGATGTCGCGTTTTGGCGACTACCTGTTTCCAGTACGGTACTTCTGCCGTCCTACCTCGCTCGAGCAGGCGAGGAAATTTGCAGGAACGAGAACACGACGTGCATGGGGCGAGAGCACTTCATAACGAAGGTCGTGAAGCAGGTAGGTGCGTTTGTGCTTTCGTACATGCACCAAATAAACGCCAGCCGCGGCTGGGTCGTACTGTGTGGTAATCGCCTGACTACTGCCGCCAGTGCTCGGCGGGCGGTATGCGTTATGGTCCATGATGTGACCAGAAGGGACACAGGCCGGCTCGCAGGCTCGCAGTCGGGCCATTAGCGGCGGCGGCGGCTCGAGGTTTTGTTTTTCCTTGCCGCACGGCCATCGCATAGCTCGCACAATGTCTGCTGCGCGCGCGGTGTCTGCGCGCGAGCGACGCACCTTGCCCCAACTTGTTGTGCAGGACCGCGAGCGGATGGACGTCAAGTTTGCGGGCATGCAACCCATGGTCGGACACACGCGCTTCAAGTACCTGGTCAACCTCAACGGCCAGAGGTGTGCACGTGGGCGGGTGCTGAATGGCTGGCTGGTGGCGGGGTGGGTGGTGGGGTGGATGGTGGGGTGGGAGGTGGGGTGGGTGGCGTGGCGGGTGGCGGGGTGGGTGGCGGGGTGGGTGGCGTGGTGGGTGGTGGGGTGGGTGGTGGGGTGGGTGGCGGGGTGGGTGGCGGGATGGGTGGCGGGGTAGTTGGCGGGGTGGGTGGCGGGGTGGGTGGTAGGGTGGGTGATGAGGGTTTCAAGGTACGGCACGCACCAGCCTTCCCCGGGGCTTCTTAGGCGCATGCATCAACTCCAGCCTTGCCGCCGCACTCCCGCCCAGCTAGGTGCTCACGCCCCACCGCCCCACGCCCCCACCCCGTCTCCGGTTCGCCACGCACCTTTATTTCCCACCTCAACCGGCTCCCCACGCACCTACCCCGCTCCTCTTCATCCATGACTCCACGCACCCTGCCCCCAAAACCCCCCACACGCACGTCGGCACTGCAAGCTTGGTCACTCCGCTCTCCATGAACGGCTACCTCGCGCCACCCTTCCCCCCCCCCCCGCCCAACTACCTCCCCCCCGCCCCCCCCACACACACAGCATCTCCTCCCGCCTGGAGCAGCTGCTGCCTCTGGGCAGTGTCGTGTTCACAGAGTCAACCTCTGTCGGCTACTACGCCTACTACTACCGCACGTACGTACGTACGTCATAAGGAGACGGCGGCGGGTACATAGGCGGCAGGCGGCGGCGGGTCGGGCGCGCGCTGCTGCTGCCGTGCACGAACGAACAGCTGCGTGCACGCCATGCACAACACACGCCGCCGCGCCATGCATGCATACCTCACCACCACATTCACAGGCTGCTAAAGCACAGAGTCAACGTGCTTGAATTCTGGAGGCGGGTCCCCGAGGAGGTAAGCAGCAGTAGGCGTACACATACACGCTTATTTCTCCATGTGCTCTTGAACCAAACACAAACACAAACACACGTGCGTACATAAACACACAGGTAGTGGGAGCATTAGATAGTGCGTCTATGTGCTGCGGCAGCGGCGGCCTACTGTCATGCATTCATGGCTACTGCAGGCACGCACGCACGCACGCGCGTACGCACGAGTTCAGTGCGTGGCTGGAGTTACGCGCTGCCCAAGCCCCACACGCTCACCACATACAGACAAGCAAACACACACACACACACACACGCACACACACATGCAGGTGTTTGAAGAGCTGGACTGGGCGCAGGAGCATGACCAGGAGGCGGCGGCCATTGCGGCGGAGGGCGGGCGCACCGCCGCAACCTACCTGACAGGGAACGCACGCGCCTGCTACTGGTTCAGGTGGGTGGGTGGCGGGGGCTTGGTGCATGCGGCATGCACGCGCGTGTGCGCTTGTTCTAGTGCGTGTGCGCTGCCATACTCGCCTAAACAGCGGCCAGGAATGCAGACGCACGTGCTCATACGGCGCTCACAACCACTGTGACCATGCTTGCACACGCATAGCGTGCCAGCAGTGGATGGATGCTGCTGACACGCACGTTGCCCGCAGCGTATCTATGCTCAGTTCCGCACCGGCGTTTATTTCCACCCAATGCAGGCTGTTGCACGGGCTGAGCCGTACGCTCCGATTCCGGCCGCGCCTGGACAAGTGGCCTGGTGCCAGGCTGGTTCAAGAGGTGTTGAATGAGGACCTGCCGCTAGCGCCCGGAGGCCCGGACCTGATTCAATCACAGTGGGCCCCCTAGCTAGCTAGCCAGCTATAGCTAGTGCCCGGTACTTATACCGATGGATGGTTGCAAATTCGGGAGGTAGGTAACCTGGGGGGGGTGTTTCTGTCAGGGGTGCTGCGCGGTTTGCGGCAGGACGTGACGGGCACGACAACGGCGCTTGCGGCTATCTAGCAGCAGGATAGCTTTTCGGCACGACAAGTGAGCGAGCCGCAGACGCCTCGAGCGGCCGCTGTAAGGCCTTGTCGCGCGCGGGCCTGTTAGCTGTGGTACGCACGAGACACAGCAGGTGCAGCTAGCAGCGTGCTTACGAACGGACTGTCCTTACGGTGCGGTTACATGGACGCGAGGCTGCGCTGTAGGTCCTGTGCATTTGTATGAGCGAGCCAGCCGACTCATCCAGCGTGTGGTCAACCACGTTTGGTGGGGCCAGACCAACACGTGCGTATGCGTTCACCGTGCATTGTTCGGATACAAGCCAGCAAGCGCGCGGCTCAGTTGGCTGCTGCCTGCTGAACTGCTGCATGCATCAACATGGAACAGCAGGTGTGAAACGTGTGTACGGTTCGATCAGTTTCATTGCGAGGTGTGGACATACGGAGAAGTCTGAAACGTGCTAGTGTGAGTACGAACGCACAGTTTTTGCACGAGTATGTCCGCGACCATTGTTTGCCAGCCAGGCACTTGGACTGGCTGCTGCATGCGGATCGATAGATAGCGTGCAACTTGCTCGTGCGCCTGCCTTGCTTGTGCACCTGGAAGGCATGTTGTTAGGTGTACGCCACTGCCCGCGGCTGCTGCTCTGGCTAGTGGCTATGGTCCCCGGCCCGAGGCAATGTGTCGCGTGGGCAGCACCAGACGAGATGATCGTGCGTGCGTGCGTGCGTGCAGCGTGCCCAATGGCATAATCCATAGTCCACTCACCCAGGCACCCACTCCGCCTGATGCCTGCTCGGCTTGTCGTGCCTACAAATGCAGCCCTCGTGCAAATGTATGAATGCCAGTGTCGACCAAGGTGTACACGCGCAAGGTAGGGGAGCTTTCACTAGCATGCTTCGATCGACGGCGGACCGAAGGGACGGCTGCCCCGCACACAAACAATCAATCACTCCGCCAAGGGGGGGGGAGTCAGATCATGAACCTCACAATAAGCACGGATCATTGTGCTTGATTCGTTCGTGGCGGGCACTTCCAGACATGGGGAATTCCACCGATGGGGACGGTACAGGGCCGTCCATCATCTGGCGGTTACCTCAGGGCCGACAAAACAGCAGCATCACTTTCAGCTTCCTGCTTCAACACATCTAGCGTGGCCAAACACACACACAATACACAAACGTCTTGAGCTGAACTCATTGATCGAAATTCGCCCCCCATCCGCGCCCTGCGACATCATTGTCGCATTTCTGGAGAAGGCACAGAATGCGAGCACGGGTGCAGCTGCCATAATAAAGATATGAATTGTGTTCAGACACAAGCCTGCACTTGCAACGTGATAAGCAGCAGGACTCGATAAAAAGTTTCTGCCTCGCGCTGGTCTCATGAGCAATGCTACGCACACAACGTAACGAGGGATGAATTAGATATACTCTATGGTGAACGCATACACGCTTAGTTTTGGGAGACTGGTAGTTCATGCGAAGGCACTCGAGTAGGAAGCGCACAGGACGCTAAGCATACATGCGCGAGTCTACGCAAAGGATCCTACCGCAAGCTCAACTGGTGAGTTGGTTTTGTGGCCGAGTCTGCAGGCCCCGCCCCGCATTCCCACGTCGCTCGCACGTTGCTGCTGCCCCAAGCCAAGCCGGGAGCAATCCGCTGGCGTAGATGGGGCTATGAGATGTCACTTCTAAAGCTGGGCTTGCGCGAAGATGCGTCTGTGCTTTGTATGTGTCGCGCGCGTTTGCCCGTTTGCCATCCTGGGACAAGCACTTTTTCGCTTCCCTTTTACATCAGCTCGTAACGCACCTCGCCTGTAAAAAGCATGTGTAAGAGTGCGGGGCCTGCATACCCAGGTCTGCGGTTAGTCGTGGGTGGCGCGCCTTGCTTGCTCATTAACCTGCCAGCAAGAGTTCTTGTACCGCCGATTTAGAACTTCCGCCGTGGCGGTGGCATTTAGGTACGCTGACGGTGCTTTGATTGGGCTCGCTGGTGCTACGCAGGCAGGCGCCTGCAGCACCAGCTAGCTGCTGCTGGCCGCGCGCGCGCCGCCCATGGAGACCTTGTCGAAGGCCACGGGGCGGCACTCTCTGTTCAAGGGCGTCACGCTGTACAAGCCAACTCTGAGGTGGCGTGCACAGGTACGCACGGCTGGGAACGCTTTCCCGCTGGTATGTTTCCGACGTGGGCGACACGTATACGCGTACGGGCGCCGCCGGCCGCTGCTGTGAAGATGGCTCCCAGACCTTGAACACGCACTCGCCACGCCCGCCGCCCATTCGCCATCACGAGCAGTGCGGAGCAATCCCCAATAGCTTGATCAAAGGCGTGAGTGCGGTATCTAGGGCCCGGGCGCAGCGGGGCAGGCCATACATACATAATGTGCAGCGCGCGCGACCTAGCTGACCGATTATCCCCGGTAGCGCGCGTATACAAGCAGGACTGGACGGCTGGATGAGGGGCGGGTGAGCAGCTAGATACAGGCCGCGTTTGGCAGCACGTCAAGTTCATTCGTTTCACAAGTATTCATGCATGATAAAAATGTACCATGCGCATAAACGATAAGCGGCCAACGGCACTACTACCATGTAGCTTCAAAACGCATGCGCCTGCTGAACTACCGCAATTGATGCCCAATCCCGTCAGCCCTGCACGTCATTGCCGCCCGTTGCAACTAGCTTGTGCGGCTAGCTAGCTATCAACGTACGCCATGCATTATTGTGTGGGATGGAACAGCAGCTAGCTAGCCAGCTTATATTACGTAGGACAGCAGCGGCAGCAATTGCAATTGATAATTCAAGTGCATTAGCAGCTGTGTGGGTTTTGCGTGCTGGCGACATCTGCATCACTGTATATATGTTATGCATCATCTTGACATGGCGGGATCAATTGTTTACACACGTACGCCTCGCCAACAGGCAGGGTTACACTGTAGTCATACAGCAGCTGCATCCGCTAGCTTGATCCCGAACACGCGCAATAGTAATCCCGCCCGATCTATCTAAAACTGGCGGTATGTATCTCGCGGGCAACGCTTACTTACATACGATGTTCGGAAACGTACTTGCTTGCGCTAGCGCACAGGGGTCAAACACATCCCTACCTACGTTCTCAAGCAATTGACGTGCGTTGCGGAACTAGTTATGCGTACGTAGGCCAGAGCGGAAGGCGGAGTGGGCTTGCAGGCGGCACGAGAGCAGGCAGTCAGTAGCGCAAGTTGCGAATTCACATGTTACCTCGCTCGTAACCGACGGTAAACGCCGTGGACGGTCGGGCCGAATCCTAGCAGAACCGCCAGCAGGAGCAAGGGCGGGGCGAGTGCGGCCATGTACATAGCGTCCAGCAGGAGTAGTTGGGCACGCACGCGCATGCATATCCCTCCGTCCCGTAGGAGATAACGCACGCCAGCAGCAATGCAGCCTGTACATAGTGTCTAGAGATACATCTCAGATGACAACCTCAGAAGGCCACGCACGTGCGTTATTTGTTGTTTGCACGGATGGAAGGTATTATTTCTAATGAAAGCTCCACATGCGGTACATTGAGCACGCACGCACGGTGCTAGCTAGCTAGCTCCATGCTTGCATGTGTATGAATTGCCGTTGGCGTATGAGCCTATCCTTTACTTGCCGTTTGTGCTGCTGCTGCTAATACCATCCATTTGCACTGATAATAATTGTCCCGCGCGCCCATGCATCCCATCCATCAGATATCTCATGGTGGACGGACAGTAACACTTGGCGACTACACACGTGTAAGTACGCGTGATGAGCTAGCTAGCGCTTTATTTGGGCGGGTTCAGCCTTATTACCAAGTCACTGCTGGCTTGCTTGTTTGCACGGCTGCTGGCGACAGAATCTGCTGACTAGCTGTGTGTGTAGTGCCGTGTTGCGGAAACGGTGGGCTGACACCTGCTAGCTGGTCCTTTTACTGTGAGGGTAACGCAGCACAACAGTGTACATATATGTTGAAAATTGCACTTGCTTGCGCTGCTGCGCCGCGCTGCAAATGCACACAACCCAGCGAAATAACTGCCGGTCAAGTCACCCGAATGTAACACGAGTATCTCCCGTTTCGGCAACTTCTGTTCAGGGCCTTTTCGCATCGTTACACTTAACTTCTGCAATGCAGGAAGAGGAGGCCGCGCGTGTGTTCGACCGCGCATGCATCTGCAAGTTGGGCCGGCAAGCCATCACCAACTTCCCACACGAGGACTACGATGGCGAGTGGCACGAGCTGGTTGGTAAGTAGCTGGGTGCGGCACGCACGCGTGATGCTTGGTGCAGCGAACCCATTGAGACCGTTTGTCTATCTGGACAATAAATTGATGTGCCCGGGCGGGCATAACATGTTTGTGCGTATTGACACACGGAAGCACGGAAGCAATCAAGCGCATTTCCACCTGCAATGCCACTACTGCTCATCCGCCGTAAATACGTATTACGGACGCACGCGTGGCTGGCATTCGGCTAGCTACGCACACGACAATTCGTTTTGCCTGTTTCGCTGGCTTAGCAGCATGCAGCAGATAGATAGATAGATAGATAAGTCGCCCGCGTGTGCGCACGTACGTACGCAACAAGATGCTGATGCACGGTCTATCTCGCTCATACATCATGCCTATCTCGTACGTGTACGCAGCGAGCAATATTCCTGCCTTGCTCATCAAGCTGAAGGAGGAGAGGCAGCGGAGCAAGGGCTTTAAGACGCAAGCCAGCACCAGAGGTGGCAGGTCATCAACGGCGGCCGCCGCAGGTCTCTGCAGCGGCGGCGGCGGCGGCGGCAGTAGCAGCAAGCTGCTTCCGCCCTCGCATGTCGCGGCATCAACTACTGCAAATAGCGCACAGCAGCAGCAGCAGCCCGTGCCCTCGCAGAAGAAACAGTCGCGGGTATATGCGCAGCAGCTGCCAGCAGCTGCATATCAACCGCCGCAGCCACACTATCTGGCAATGGTGGCCGCCGGTGCTCAGCAGCTGCAGCAACAGCAGCAGCCAGCAGCAACTGCAGCGCCCAGCAACAGCAAGAGCAACAGCGACAGCAGAAGCCTGGCGGCGGCAGGACTGCTGCTTGCAAAGGCACCGGCTGCTGCAGCCCGCAACCACCACACAACCGCCGCAGACAACACTGCTGCTGCTACTGCTGCTGTTGCTGCTGACGCCGGCTATGGTGACAGGCGGCCATCGTCCGCGGCAGTCGTACCTCCAGCAGCACCCAGAGGTCACTGCTGGGAAACCGCTGCGTGTGGTGTTGATGACGATGAGGGCCCGCGGCGCCATGCTCAGCAGCAGCAGGGGAGCGGCGGTAGGAATGGCACCGCCGCCGCGGCGAGGCCTGCTGCTGTGCGCCCATCGCTGCCGCTGCAACGCTCTGCTGCAGCAGCAGCAGCAGTGGCAGAAGCCGGCGGGTCTCGGTCTTTGCAGCAGCAGCAGCAGCAGCAGCAGCAGCAGCAGCAGCAGCAGCGACGGGCGACCGCCGCCGCTGCCCGCTGCGCCACGGATGTCGCTGATGTTGCTGCTGCTGGCGGTGACGAGAGCGGACCGGCAGGCGCCGTTGACTACTGGAACGCTATTGACACAGACACCGCCATGAAGGATTCTGCAGCGAGCCTGCTGCTCGGCAAGAGGCAGAGGTGAGCTCAGCAGCTAGCTACTTCCCTGTCACCTCTGTTGCTTGCAACACATATATGTACAGGAAGCAAGCAACTGATTGGCCTCATCTACCGAACTGTACCTGCTGCTTTATTTCAGAAAGATTGCATTCATGCATGCCGCTATGTATGCTTCTTTGTACATGCTTCTTTGAACCAAGCAAGCAACGCACCCAAAAGCCACGCTCAAGCTACGTATCTGCGCGTTAGCAAAAAAGATCATGCATGACAGTAACTAGTCAGCTACATATGGCAAGTTCGGCATATACAATCCGGGGTTTGCCGTCCGAACCTGGTCCGAAGACCGGGAGGTTCGGATGGGAGGGGCAGTCTGGGCGTCTGACAGGCCGATTGATTCGGCATCATGTGCTAATATAAAACTCTGCAAATGATGAGTGATTGCTGCGCTACTTGCTTTACCCTTTGCCCGCAGGTGCGATGGCGACCACCAACAGCCAGCAGCAGTAGCAGTAGTGCCAGGAGCGTCCGGGGTGGCAGCTGCTGCTGGTAGGCCCTCGCTGCTGCCACCGCAGCTGCTCGCGGCTCTGCGGCAGGCGGCGGCTGCTGCGCTCTTGTTGCCGCCGGCGCAAACCGCTGCCATTGCTCTGGGCGGCGGCGGCAGCGGCGGGCTGCTGAATCCACAGGCGCAGGAAGGCAGCGGCAACCGGCGGCGTCACGGCGGTGGGCATTGCGGCGGCTCAGAAGGGCCTGCCGGCGGTGCGGGTGATGGGTATGGTGGTGATGCCGGCGGTGGTGGCGGCGGCGGCGGCGGCTCATTACGCGTAAAGCTGGAGGCCGGTGGCCGCTGCCACGACGCCGATGTGCAAGGTGCGCAGTCATCATAAATCCGCTCAGGGCGCGCTATTCCTTGGCCGGCGGCACCAGCAGCAGCAGGCATTGCTGCAGCGAGCGCAGCAGCAGCAGCACGCAAATGCACATGCACATACGACGTGCATAATGCATCAAGTGCTTTCGTTCCTGCCTGACTTGCTTGTGTGCGGTTATATATTATGGAACATGCGTGCTGATTGATGGGCTCCTAATGGTGCAAACACATACGCACGGCTTCCATGCTAGCTGCTTGCTTGCGGCAGGCAATCTAACGAGCGCGCACGCACTTCATCTGTAGCATCAGCAAAGCTTATTACTTTGGTTTTGCAAGACAAGCAACAGCAGGTCCTGTCTCGAGTGCTCTTGTCATTATTCGGTTTCACGCACCCTGATGCTGCCTTGCTTGCTTAACATATTCCAATGCATTAAATTTTCCACAGGCGATGGCGTTGACACGGACCCGCAGCAGCAGTGGTGGCTGCCTGCCGGGGTCCCTAATAAGCAGCCGCAGGCGCAGGCTACGCAGGCGGCTCAACAGCAGGCACCCGCGGCATCATCAGCTTCGCCGCAGCTTCTGGAGCTTAACTCCCGGCGACACAGCAGCAACCTCATGTTCGATTCAGATGTTGGCGACGGCGGTGGAGGCGGTAATGCAGGCGGCGGTGGCGGCAGTGGCGGTGGCAGGGGCTCCGCTGGCAGCAGCGGCGGCGGCTGCAGCGGCAGCCGCGCAGCCGTTGGCGGCGCGACACTACTGCTGAACAAGAATGATCCGCGTCTGCCGCATCACATGCCACCGCCTGCAACTCACGCTTTGCCTGCTCACCCTGCGTCTCCACGGTCCGACGCACCGGGAGCGGCAGCAGCTGCTGCTGCTGGCAGTAGCAAATACGCAGCAGCAGTGGTGGCAAGAGGTGACGGTGGTGGGTATCAATATGCTGGGAGCATTCGCACGTACGCCGCGGCGGCGGCCGCCTCGGCGTACGAGCCCCTTGAATACGAACTCCCTGAGCAGCAGCAGCAGCAGCAGCAGCAGCAGCAGCGGCAGCAGCGCGCAGGCGGCGATAGCTCGCGAGCAGCAGCGGCGGCGGATGAGGCAACAGCGGCAGGAGCGGGCAGGCAGCAGCCTATGCATGGCAGGCTGATGCGACATGCACTACTCGACATGGAAACCTCCAAATTGCACGGCGGCGGGTTGCTGCAGGCGGTGCAGCAACGACTACAGCAGCAGTCAATGGCGGCGGCGGCAGTTGCAGCTTCATATGCGGAGGATGAGGAGCGGACCGGCGGCGGCGGTGGCGGCCTGGGCAACCTCGTGCAGTTGCTGCAGCGGGCGTTAGTTCAGCAGCAAATGCAGAAGCAGCAGGAGGAGCTGAAAGCCAGACAGCAGCAGCAGCAGGAGGAGGAGAAGGAGCAGGCAGCGATGGCAAGGCAGCGTCAGCAGCAATACCTGGTGCAGCAGTTGTCAGATTTGCTGCAGCTGCGGACGATCACCGCTGCTCCCGATGCAGACGCTCTTGCTGCTGATGGTGATGCTGCTGGCTATGCTGGCGCCAGCAGAAACAAATATCAGCGGCGGCAGCGCGCCAGTAGCGGTAGCGATGGTCGCGCTGCCGCGACCGCAGCCTTTGTGCCACCCGATGCGCCGGTGGTGGGCGATGATCTTGATGCTTTTGCAATGGCTGCTGCGATGGCAGGAACCGAGGCAATGCTGGGCGGCGGCGGCGCTCGTGATGACAGCCGCGGTGGCGGCGTGGTCATGCAAGCAGCTGCGAAGCGTCAGCGACTGTCTGCCGCGAGCGGCGGCGGCGGCGGCGCATGCAAGCAGCAGCAGCAGCAGCCAAGCGCCACAGCCGACGCAGCGGATGAGGACGATGGCGCGGCGCAGCAGCATTATTACGCAAGGGCGTACGGGGAGTCTTTCCTATCCTCATTATTATTGGTGCCCAGCAGATCATCACTGGGGCAGCTGCCTCCTGACGCCGAGTGGCTACTGCTGCAATACCAGCAGCAACGCCAGCAGCAGGAGGAGCAGCGGCAGCTACAGCAGCAGCTGCAGCAAGAGGCGCCGCCGCCGGAGCTGTTGCAGCGGCTTTTGCAGCGGGAGAAGCAGCAGCAGCAGCGGCAGCGGGAGCAGCAAACGGCATCGCGCGGCCTAGATGGTGCCGCAGCAATGCGCTCTCAGCCCCAGCAGCAGCAACAGCAGTCGCATTCCCTCCACATCCGCAATGGGCAGCAACAGATAGACGACGTCTCGTCGGAGGCGCGGGCAGAATACGATATGCATGTTACTGATGTGAGGGAGGAATACACGGACGAGTATGTCAGCAGGCAGGAGCAGCAGCAGCAGCAGCAGCAGCCGTGGGCGCGGCGGCAGCGGCAGCAGCAGCAGCAGCAGCGGCAGCACCTGCTGGCGCTCATGCCGCTCAACGGCGCGTACAGCGAGCGGCACCACCACCAGCAGCAGCAGCAACAGCCGCAGCAAGACCGGTATGGCAGCAGCAGCAATGGCGGCGGCATTCCGACAGGCGGCCAGCTGCTGCGGGAGACAGGTGTGGCGGCTGCTGGTGCTGCTGGGTCGGCGGCGGCGGCGGCGGCAAGCGCGTTGCTGTCAGCGGCCACAACGCCATCGGCGGCTCTTGAGACAGCGGCGGCTGCGCTTATGCGCATGCTGTTTCCGCTGAGTGCGGCCGCTCATGAGTACGCGTAGCGAGGCCTGCGATCGGTTGCGTGCTTGCGTGGTGTGGTGTGGTGTGGTGTCCGCCACATGGCACTGCATCTATCGGTGCACGTGCTGCAACCATCAGGTGCGTGCAGCAGGCAATGGCGAACGGACCTGGCAATCAACCGCGCCTGGACGAGGGGTGGGGTGGGGTGCGGGGCTGCGGCCCCCGCCGATTTGAACCCGAGACCAGGAGAAGATGATACGGCCGCGGACATGTGGCTAGGCTGGGGAGATGCAGCGGGTGTGGCACGCACTTGTGCGGCAGTTGTGTGGCGGTTGTGGTAGATGTGTACAGTGGCAGACAATCAATCAAATCGTGTGTGTGTTACTTCCCTTGTTGCTAGCTACCCCTGAGCAAAGTAGAACGGCGTGGCTCGATTGGCCAGGCAGCGCTCTGGGCCAAGCCTGCCGGTGACGCAGCAGCGCAGCTTGTGCTCCGCTCCGTCGAGCGCGAGCTGTTCACACGAGTCGCTGGTGTTGATTGGCTGCGCAACGCTGGCTTACTTCGTGTTTGGCCGAGGTAGGAACACGGATTCCGTCCGTGTAAATGGTTTTGACCTTGCGGGAATCATACGGCAATAATGCTACGTGGCAAGAATAATACAACAAACGGCTCGTCGCTGCCGGCGAGCCATTCATGCACTGCCTACCTGGCATTTTGTTTCAGGGATGTTTTGCATATCAAGTAAATCAGTAGTAACCTGCATGGGCGGCGGTCACGGGCGGTACACAGGCGGCAGAAAGATGGGCATGCCACCAGTGGCCGGCCGGACTGTCTTCATTGCCTCAACTACCATTTGAAGCGATGCTTGGCTGTCAAAATAATCAGCTCTGCTAGCATGGCATCCATAATGAAGTAAGGTTATGCGATGCTGGACTACTTGCTTGCTCGTGGCTTTCATTCAGTGATGGTACGTGTTCGAATGCATGCATAGCATGAGTATTTTGTGCTGTTGGCGGTGTGCTCGAGGGCGGCGGATGCTGATAATTTGCGTGGGATTGTGGGGGTAGGGTGACTGGGGTGGTGGTGTTGATGAGATGAGAATGCCGGTGGAATTTTGCGACGTACGGCGGTCCGCGTGGGGTGGCCAATCGTCGCAAACCCAGTGAGCGAGTCCCATATGAATGTGGCTGCATGCTATGCATGTGTGTATGCTGTGTTTGCAACCTGCTGCTGCGTGCCGTTTGGATCCTAATCATTAGTAGCCATACACGCAGCCACGCGATCGACATATGCTCGGTGTGTGACCTGCTGTGCATGCATGGTGCAGCTACGTGCAGCATGATGGCAGCACGTACGCACCTTGTTAGATCTCGTTCTATAGGTGTCGCGCGCGTACACGTGCGTACATCCAAAATCCACCACATCACCGCCTGCCAGAAGGAGGTACTGCTGCCGCGGCCGGCGGCGCTCACGCACGCGCCTCGACCCTGGCGGTTGAGGAGGAGCGAGGAGGCGCACCGCAGGGGCAGCAGTGGCGATGACGGCGGCGTTGACACTGCTGGCGATGCGGGCGGCGGGGAGGTGGAGGAGGAGGAGGACGCAGGCGCGCGCCCGCCTGGCGCAGCTGCTGTGCAGCAGGGCGGCGGCGCATACGGCTAGATAGCTAGGCAGCTCCACTGCTGTACACATGCCGTCTGGCTTGAGTCCGTCGACGCGGCGGGGAGGCCGCTTCGGCGGCCGATAGCCCCCATGCACCCCGCTATCCGACTCGAAGTGCGTGGTCATAAACGCATTGCGGCGAAGGCGGTCTCGTCACTGCTGGATGGTGGCCGTTTTGTGCGGGCGGTTGGGTGCGGTGCCTGGACGAGAGGTGGGGGCTGCTGAGGTAGGACCCCGGTTAACGCCGCGGCGAGACCACGAGGAGCTGAGAAGGCCGCTGATCATGTAGCTAGTACGGCAGCGGGTGGGATATGTTGATCTGCGGTAGGTCACAGGCTGGTGGCGGTTGCTGACTTGACTTGACTGGAGTTGGAGTTGCCGTGCAGAGTGAAACCGCTGAGTGAGGCTAGCCATCGCTGCATGGCGGGGCTCCATTAGCTTTAACTAACTAACGTCAGCGGTATACGAATGCGACATCACAAGAATGTATGGTGACATGCAAGCGCAGAGCTGCCGTACATGCATACGCACATACATGTGTGAGTAGACACTGCATGTGCATAAGCTGTGTGCATGCATGCAGTGGGGGTGTTGGGTGTTGCAGCCGTGTGGGTGTTGATTTCGACTGCTTGTATGTGTGCACGCCAGACGGCGGCGCTGTTCGTTGCCGACGTCTGTGCGCGGGCCTGGACTTGACCTGGCGGCCTGTAAAGCATGTTACGTTCTGAGGGGTGAAACTGGGGGGATCGGATGGAGTGCCGAGACGGTCGCTATAGTAAGTGGGATGACGAACTAGACAATTAAGTTACCAGCGTGTCGTTGGGGGCAGGTTTGTGTGGTTGTGTCTGCTGCCCCTTTTATCTGGCTTCGTACCCTGCACATGTGAATATGTTTTCTGTGGGTGCGGGCAGTCAGTCATGTAAGGCTGTGGTGCACACACGCCAGCCAGGCAGCCATAGAGCTACAATACGCAGCTACCACAGCCTCTATCGCTAATGCACTTCCCTGCAGCTGGTACCACGCATAACTATTGTGTGCCGTGCCGTACACCTGGTCGCACCCACTGCCACGCGCCCACACTGCCCCGCCGTCCGCGGCCTGCACCTTCAGAGATACCGGAGCTGGATACGCCAACTGCTACCGACCGGTAGACCCCTCAGCTCACGTGCGTGATCCCGTGTTTCCCATGCATGCATTGCGCGGCGGCGTGTGCCCGCGTCGCAACCACATCCAGCTCGCAGCCAGTTCCTGTCGCTTCCAGATCCGCGACAACTACGTACATACGTGTTCACGCTCCCTCGCCCTCAAACGCCGTGTGCACACACAGACACTGTGAAGCAGTCCGCATATACATGACACGTGTGTGTGTACATATGTACGTATGTGCTCATGTGTGCATGTATATATGTTCACCGTATCTGCAAGCAGCTGGATGCAGCTTGTTCAACTGCCCGGGCGGGGAGGGGCCGCCTGCTGCATTACTTCAACTCATCAGCACAGACTAAGCTAGTGCCAGTGCAGGCACTTCAGCCACGCACTTTACGCCCCTGCCTAGCTACCCTTCTGCTCGCTCTCGCGCTCTCTCGCGCGCAAACAGAACCGTCGAACATGTGCGCCTCACCGCTGTTTCATCGCTCGGCCCTTATTGTTCGACCTGATGATTGAGTCCAAACTACCTCAAGTCGCGCCCGCCGATGACGACGTGCGACGTGCCTTCCGCAGCACACTGCTGCTGCAGCGCCAGTGCCGTCGCCGGCGCCTTCGCCAGGCCGACGGCGGCAACGGCGCCTGATGATACTGCTAGACCGCCGCCCAGCAGCTGCTGCCGCCAGCAGCAGCATTGACGGCTGCTGCCACTGCCACGGTGTCGGCAGCAGCAGCAGCGGCAGGTAAAGCTTACGGCGGCGGCTCCAGCCCTGTTGGTGGTGCTGCTGGAACGCCAGCGAGCGGCGCAAGGCGTATGCTACGAACCCGAGGCGGCGGCGGCGGGGACGCAGCCGGCGGTGGGGCGGACACTGGGCCCTGTCCTGCAGAGCCTGCAGCTGCGGCTGTGGCGGCGGGTGAGGAAGGCGTGGGCCGCAGCAAACTGCCGCCGCTGCCGCCGCCGCCGCCACCGCCGCCGCCGCCGCCATGGCCAGGCGGGGCCTCCTCATGCCACAGCCGCAGACTCGACACCGCCGCAGAGCCCGCCAGTGCCGCAAGGCTGCGTGCGCCGCCGCTGGCTGTGGCGCCTGCTGCTGGTGGTTCCATGGACTCCTCCACGGCAGCAGTAGCAGCAGTAGCAGCAGTGGCAGCAGTAGCAGCAGTGGCAGCAGTAGCAGCTGCTGCGGCAGCTGCGGCAGAAACCGTGTACATGAAAGCCCCGCCGGCGGCGGTGTTGGCGGCATCCTGCGATGGTGCCGCCGCCGCCGCCGCCGTAAACGCAGCGGCGGACACATGCAGGTTAGGCGACGGAAGCGGGGTGTATGGAGCAGACGCGTCGGCCGTTTGCGGCCTCGGCTGCGGCCACGGCTGCAGCAGCTGCTGCTGCAGCTGCTGATGCGGTGTCGCGGCGACGGCGCTGCTGCCAAGCGCCGCACCAGTGGTGGTGAAGGTGCCGCCAAAGCGGAGTGGCGTTGGCAGTAGCAGGTCGGCTGACGGCAGTAGCATGGGGTAGGAGGGCCCGGGACCGCCGCCCCCGACACCGCCCGCTGCTGCCGCTGCCCCCGCTGCTGGCGCCGCGCCGCCGCCGCTGATGCTGAAGCGCCGCTGCTGCAACGCCGCCGTGTACGGCGACTGCGGCAGCTGCTGCTGACCGCTACCACTTGACCTGCTGCCATGTGCGTGTGCGGCGGGCTGCGGCGGCGGCGCCGCCGCCGCCGCCAGGGAAGCTCCGGATGCGGACACAGCGCTGCTGCGAGCTGCCGCCGCCGCAAGTGCGGCGGCAGTGGCTGCAGACGGGGTGGTCACTGGAGTGGCTGGTGTTACCGGGCGGCTGCAGCCACCGCCACCGCCACCGCCGCCGCCGCCGCCACCGCCGCCACCACTCGGTGCGGACAGCCGCGGCAGCCGGCGAGAGGAGGCGCCGCCAGCAGCCCGCGACCTGCCGCCGCCGCCGCCGCGGCCAGCCTCTGCTGCCACCAGCAGCGCTGGCACCACCACCCCCGCCCGCGCCCCCGAGCCAGCCGCCTGACCCTGCTGCTGGCCCCATTCCAACAACGGACCCCCTGCCGCCGCCGCCGCCGCCGCCGCCGCCGCCGCCGCCGCCGCCGCCGCTGCCCGCCTGCCGCCGTCAGCGGGGCTCGCCCGCTCACTCGACGCCCCGCTCGCGCTGACGCTGGCACTGCCGCCGCTGCCGCCGCCGCCGCCGCCGCCGGCCCTCGCCGCCGCCGCTGTCTCCGCCACCCAGCCACTGACGGAGCGGCCACGCCTGCCGCCCGCCGTCAGCCCAAGCCCCACGGCCGCCGCGGATGCCGCGTACGGCGACGTCGGCGCCAGGCTCCTGCTGCTGCGGCTGCTGCCACGACCGGCTGACGGCGGCAATACGGGTGCAGTTGGACCCGGCGGCGCGAGCCACGCCGCCTCAGCCGCACCGCCGCCGCCGCCACCACCGCCACCGACGCCGACGCCACCCGGCGTGGACAGCCAGGGCCGCAGCATGCCGGCGCCGCCGCCGACGCCACTGCTGCTGCCAGCCGTCGCCAGCATCAGCAGCCCTGCGGTGCTGCTGTTGCCGCCGCCGCCGCCGCCGCCTGCACGTGTGCCACCGAAGCCGCCGCCGCCCAAGGACGAGGTCGAGGCGCCACTCGCCATAGCGCCCCAGCTGCCGGCGGCGCCGGCAGAAGCACCGGAAGGAGAAGCGCCGGCAGGAGAAGCACCCGCAGGAGCAGCACCGGATGCGCCAACGCCATCCAGCACCTCGGACGCGAGGTCGCGCACGTGCGGCGTGAGGGTGGCCCGCCGCGGCAGCAGCACCGGGCCGCCGCCGCCGCCGCCGCCGCCGCCGCCACCAGAGGTCCAGGTCGTGCGGCGCGAGCGCCGGGCGCCACCGCCGCCGCCGCCACCGCCGCCGCGTCCGCCGGGACCTGTGCTGGGGGGCTGCTGCGGCGACTGGGGCGTTGCCGTCTCGTACGGGGCCTGTGCACAGGCGCCACAGCAGCGACAGCGCAGCGTCGGGAGTGAGACGGAGCAAGGCCAAGCAACGGAATGAACAAAAGCTGGTACCGCAGGCGACGCCCTGTGGCCCTGCCCCCACCCACCCACCCACCCACCTGACCAAGCAGCTCCCGCGGCTGCGCCCCCGCCGCCGCCGGCAGGCCCGGATCCGACCGCCGCTGCCGCCAGCCCACCGCGCCCTCCCCCTCCCCCTCTCCTTCCCCGCCGCTGCCGCTGCCGCTGCCGCTGCCGCTGCCGCTGCCGCTGCCGCTGCCGCTGCTGCTGCTGTCCTCGGGCTCGGGCTCCTCCATCACCACCGCCGCCACGCCAGCCAGCTCCGGCCGCAGCCACGCGCGCGCGCCCACGCCGCCGCCCGTGCTCCACTGGCCTCCGGTGTGGTGAGGCCCGTAGGCAGCATATGCAGCGTACGCCGCCGCCGCACCAGCACCACCGCCAGCTCCAGGTCCAGCATCAGCACGAGCACCACCATACGCATAACCACCACGCGCTTCCGCCGCCGCCGTCGCTGCCGCCGCCGCCGCCACTGCCGCCTCCAGCTCCGCCGCCGCCTGCAGGCGGCTGCGCCCCCGCGCCGCCTCGCCGCCCGTGCTCCATCGCCCCGCCGGGATGCCTTCCGGCGGCGCCCTGTGACCCGCCCTAGCCGCCGCAGCCGCCCCGGCAGCCCCGGCAGCCCCTACTGTGGAGCCTGGCCCAGGCCCCAGCCCAGACCCCGCCCAGCTCAGCCGCTCAGCAGGCGCCAAGGCGTGGTACGCACCCTGCAGCCGCCACTGCGGCCCCGGCGCCGCCCGCGGCTGCCGCGGCGGCGGCGCCTCCGGCGGCGGCGTGGAGGGGCGCCTCTGGCGCCGCGGCGACGGCTGCTGCTGCTGCTGCTGGCTGTAGCCGGCCCGGCTGCTGCTGCTGCTGCCGGCGCCGTGTGACGTGTGCGGCCGCTGCTGCTGCTGTTGGCCGACACTGCTACTGCTAGGCTGCGGCTGCAGCGCCGACGACATGAAGCCCACCGGCCCAGCTGCGGCGCCGCCGCCCGGCAACAGCCGCAGCCCAGCAAAGCGGCCCTGCTGCCGGTCGTACCGGGCGGCGGCGGCGGCGGCCGCCGCCTCAGCCGCCGCCGCGGCGGCGGCGGCGCGCGCGGCGGCGGCTGCTGCCATGCGGGCTCGGCGCACCGCCACGTCCTGTTCGGCGCCGTCGGCCGCCACTGCCACGGCTCCGGCCAGGACGGCGAGGCGCCGCTGCTCCAACCAGGCGCGGAAGGCGCGCTGCGGGTGCGGCAGGGAAGACGAGAGGGAGAGGCGTGGGAAAGGCAAGAGAGCGGTCTGTGTCAGGCGAGGAGGCGAGTCGGGCGGCGGCCAGGAGGTGGCGGCGGGGCCAATGACGGCGGCGGCGCTGTGCAGCCCCATGGCGCCATGCAGCGCCCCACGTGCACCTCACGTGCGCATGGTGGGTATCGGTAAGTAACTCCGTCGCGTCATTGGGCGGGCTTTCGTTTCGTTTTTTAACACACACACACACACACACACACACACACACACACACACCTGGATGGTGACGGCGGCGTAGGTGGCGCGCACGTACCACTCCAACCCATCCGCCCACGTGCCCATGTGCCCGCCGCCGCCTTCCTCTTCATCCTCGCCGCCGCCGCCGCCGCCGCCCCACTGCCGCCGCATCATCAGCGCTGCATCCAGACCGCTCGGCTCCATCTCCATCGCCACCTCCGCCGCCGCCACCGGGCAGCTGTGGCTGTACGGCAGCGGGCCGGCGTACGGCGCCTCCTGTTCCTGGCGGGGTTGCGGGGGGGCGAGGGGCGGGAGCGAGCGAAGCTTCGGGATCGGGTGTGTGTGCGTGTATGCACGCGGGTGGAAGCAACGAGCAACAAGCAATGAGCAACAAGCACGGGGGCGTTACCCCCGCACCCACGTGCGCCGCCGCCCGCTCCATGCCGTACTCCACGTGCTTGCGGTGCATGCTGCCGTACAGTCCGTAGCCGTACACGTCGTAGTTGAGGGGAGGCGGGCCGTGCCGCGGCTCGGCCGCCAGGTCCGCCAGCTTGCCCGCCAGCTCCTGCGGGGTTGTGGGGGCGCCGGCACGGTATGACACGACACGACATGACACGCGATCCCCGGCGATGTGACGATGTGCGCTGACACGACCCCATGTGTCACGGCACGAATACATACCGGACACAAACATATACACACACCCATTGATGAGCTGTTTTCCCTCATGTTCTTTCCTAGCATACACGAGTACATGGACGCACGGCGCTCTCAGGTCAAGCGCCAGTACCGCGCCGACTGCATGCAAAACCCCCCATGCGAACCACACGCTCACGACCCCACCAGCCGCTCTGGCCCAGCCCCTTCCCAGCGATTCACATGCAGCCGTGACGGCAACAGTCACTGCGGCAGGAGTCACATCGGCGGCGGCGGCGGCGGCTCACATCTGCGAACTGTGCCTCGGACAGGCGCTGTACGGGCTTCCAGAAGTGCAGCGCCGCAAAGGCGCGGGCATCCAGCCCGTTCAGCAGGCCGAGTCCTGACTGCGGCACAGACACGCCCCATGGGTCCTCCGAGGCATTGGGCCCATCCAACCCCAAGGAGGCCGCAGAGGCGTCCGCGAACACATCGCCGCGGGGCAGGGCAGGTGTCACGGTGGCCATCGCCACGGATAACCGCTGCCGTGTCCTACAATGACCACTCCTCAAGCCAGAGTAGCATTCATGGCAGCTTCGATGTGTCTAAGGAGGCTACTCAAAAGGGGAAGGGGCTGGGAAGCCCTGAATTGCTTGGTAGAACGCCGCGAGTGAACCGAAACGTTGCGTTATTGCATGCAGCGCATTATAGGTGTGAGTCTCTGTTGGGCACAGACTAGAAAGCTTGAGGATACAACCTTCCACTTGAGAATGCAGCGACGCATGCCAAAGCGCGCATGGTAACTGGTGTACGCTACAATTGTTACAGTCCCACGGTATAACGGAAAGTATGACGACAGTGTCAACTGCTATGCCGGGCTCGGCCAGCTGATTGCTGAGCGAGTGCAATCATGTCGCCCAGGGATCGTAGAACTAATAAACCAAGGTTCACAGGTACTGACGCATATATTTATTCCTTGACGCGATGGCTCTAACTTTCACGCGACGAGCTGCAGTTTGAAATGCGCTCGCTTCGCCTGCACTCGCTGGGGCTACCTGTTTTTTCTCTGTATAGTTAGATGCTCGTAACACGATGGCGCATCAAACAGTTCGGTCTACGTCAATCGCGACTGTTGTGGCATGGCTCATCGTTTGGGGCACAGCTGTAGCCCGCGCACAGCAAGGCTCCATCGGTGACATCCTGGCGAGAAACCATGTGCTGGCGAACATCTCTGGGCCTGGGGAAGCGAGCCTGTTAACCCAGTTGGCGCACATCGTGCACATGCCCACCAGCACGAAGCTGCGCATCATCCAGGTGCGGTGCCAGCTGTGACGCGACGTTTCACCAACACCAGCCCGCGTGTCCAGTCAAGGGGGTGGCAAACACGAAGTCACCATACGGCGGGGGGGAAAGGGAATTGATGGGTTGGCCTGTCGGGCTTGAGGAGAGCGCCGCAAGCTGGCGCGGGGCGCACCACCCCGAATCCAGACCTTCCACACCGCCGGACCTTTCCCCTTACCGTACGCCTGCCGTATACACACATGCACATCGCATACACACATGCATACACACACTGTCATGCGTGCTTCCCTCCACGTGCTCACACGGAGACACGCCCTTTCCCCTAGTGCTTTCTTAGCACACGCCCCCCCGAATCCAGACCTTCCACACCGCCGGACCTTTCCCCTTACCGTACGCCTGCCGTATACACACATGCACATCGCATACACACATGCATACACACACTGTCATGCGTGCTTCCCTCCACGTGCTCACACGGAGACACGCCCTTTCCCCTAGTGCTTTCTTAGCACACGCCGTATACACATGTACCCCCGCCCCGCCCCGCCCCACATACACACACACCCCACACGCACACTCTCTCTCTACACAGTACACACACACGCACTGACACACACACACACACACACACACACACACACACACACACACACACACACTACACACACTACACACACACACGCGCACACATACAGGAGCTGCAGCACGGCCACGCGGCCCGCTTCTGCCACGAGCTGCTGGGCTCCCACCCGCGCCTGCACGCCGACAACCTGGCCGCCTGGTTGGCCCGGTCGCGCAGCTTCCTGACGGCCTACGTGCGGGGGCTGTGGCCCGTGTACCACGGCCACGTCAAGGTGGGTGGGACTGGTTAGGTGGTTAGGTGGTTAGGGTACGTTAGGTTAGGTTAGGTTAGGTGGTTGGTTGGTTGGCCGGTGGGTGGCACGTGGTTGGGTTGGTTTGGGTGGAGGAAGCGCAAATGCGGTGCGCTGCGCGCGCTCGGCAGTAGTTGGTGTGGGAGCGGGAGCGAGAGCGGAGCGGGAGTGAGAGGGAAGCGGGAGCGAGAGCGGAGCGAGAGTGAGAGGGGAGCGGCTGGATGGAGGTAGAGGGCGAGGCGCTGGAATTCTGCCTCCTCGTGGGAGAGAAGGGCGTCATAGGGCCTGGGAGGGCAGTGCGCGCGTGGGCTGGGGGTGGGTGGGCGGGGCGAGGCGTGTGCGTGTACATGTGCGTGTGCATGTACGTCGTTTAGGTAGGAGGGCCCCGTGTTGCTGTTGGTCCTCTAGGCGTGGGGACACCCGCACGTGCGTGGCCGGGCTTGGTGCCCTTTCCTCGCATACCCCCCTCCTGCCACCTCCATCCTCCACACAGCTACACGGATGCAGTCCGTACTCTCCAAACCCACCAACCCCACTCCAGTCCCCCCAACTCCCTATTCCCCAACGCCACCACGCCCACCACGCCCACCACTACGCCAGGTGGCCATCAACCAAACCGCGCTGAGCGGTCTACCGCTGGTGCGGCGCCTGTTGCTGTCGCAGCTGCTGACGGCCTGGCTGGAGGACTGGGGGCGGCAGCTGCCGGAGGGGGCGGAGCAGGGCGTGGCGGCGCTGGTGGCGCAGGTGGGGCGGGAGATGGGGCGGGGGTTATGTGCCCGAGCCCAAAGAAGTGGGTGCCAATAGTCAAAGAGTCGTCGCCCAACCCAGAAATGCAGTGCGAGGTTAACGCATGGGAGGGGGAAGCGGGGGGCAGGGGCTCAGGGGATGGTCTCCCCAGCGCGGCATGGGCTGGCTGTTGGGCGCCACACGCAGGCAGCGCAGGGCAGGGCGGGGCAGGGCAGGCGCTGGCCCGCACCAGCTTCAGCCTCCACAATCCTCGCCCCCATTCCCATGCATCCCGCCCCTCCGACCGCCCCGCTCCGTTCCCCCCTTGCCGTACACACTCTCATGCCCTGTCCCGCCCCGCCCCCCGCCCTGCCCCGCCCCGCCTCCCCTCCTCACAGCTGTACGACATCCACCAGGCGGCGGTGCTGCAGCGCGGTGTGATGGAGTACTTCCACATCTCCAAGTCGGGCGGCACCAGCTGGAACGCCGCCGCCAGTGAGTGGGCGGGTGTGAGATTGGGGTGACGTGAGGGGTTGTATATACCAGCGCAAACTATACCAAACCCCATGCAAGAGAGCGAGGAGGAGAACGTGGCCTACGCTGGGGATGAATGTGCCTGAGCCAACGAAATAGGTCCAAATCGTCGAGGACTCGTCACCCAACGGGGAGGGGCAGCGGCATGTGGCTGTTTGAGAGCACAGGGGAAGGGCACACCCAAGACTATGCAGCATGTGTTTAGGGGGGAGTCTTTGAGGATGCTTTGGGGGATCGTGGGCGGGCGGGCGGCGGGGGGCCGAGGGCCGGGGGCGTGGAGACGTGGGGTACTGAGTCGTTGAGGAAAAGGGTATATACGTGCCTGCGCAGCACGCTTGGGGTTGGCATGGTGTGGCACGTGGGCTGGGTGGGTGGCGGCAGTGGCGGTGGCGGTGGCAGAGGGAGGCATCGCCGCGTGGGGTTGCCGCTGATGACCCGACTACCCGACCCCACCTGGCCGCCTCCGATTTGAGGCACCGGCACCACCCGCCCCTGCTCCCCTGTTTCTTGTCCATCACCTCCCTTGCCGCGCCCCTTGCCCTCTCTCCCCCTTCTTCACCTAGTCATGAACGTACCCCCGTCACAGCCTCCCACCTCCACTCCCCCCCCTACCCCTACATATCTACAACCCCCACTCCAACCCCACCCACCTCCACCCTACATATCTACAACCCCACCCCCACCCACCCCTCCAGAGATGAACGGCTGCGTGCGGGCCCAGGCGGGCGGCAGCCACGTCAAGGGCTTTGACGACGAGTGCCGCTGGATCGACCAGGCCGTGTACAAGAACATCACGGGTGGCAGGAAGATCATGTGAGGAGGGGCAGGAGGGGGAGGGGGAGGGGGAGGGGGGGGCAGGGAGGAGGAGGGGGAGGAGGAGGAGGGGAAGGAGGAGGGGGAGGAGGAGGAGGGTCTCATGCTGGTCCCATCCCAAACACACGAAGACCGTGGTGGGTCGGCTTGTCATGCGCAGTTGCCAAGAAGTGTTAGTCCGTACTCGTTTCTGGAACACCGCCACCCTAACTCCCTCCCTCCCGCTCCTCCCTCCCTCCCTCCCGCTCCTCCCTCCCTCCCTCCCTAACTCCCTCCTCTCTCCCTACCCGCCTCCAACACTCTCCCTCCCTGTCCTCCTCCGCTGCCTGCCTCCCTCCCTCCCTCCCTACCAGGTGGGGCCGCTGGGGCCGCGTGCTGCGCGCCACCAAGTTCCGCGGCTGCCACGCCCGCTTCGACCACATGGCCGCCAAGGGCTTCAGCTACACCTCCAACGAGTACACGCTGCAGGTTAGTAGGGTAGCTGGAGGGAGGAAGGGGGAGAGAGGAAGGGGGGAGAGCAGGGAGAAGCGGGCGAGGAAGGGGGAGAGGGGGCGTTGTATCCACCAGTAGGAACGGGTGGGGCAGGGTGGTGGTGAAGGCGGCAGGGTGGTGGCAGGGGGGCCAGGTGGCGTCATGGAGGTTGCGTGTGTGTGTGTACGGCCATCTCCCCTTGCCTGACACACACGTGCACACGGCCCCATACTTGCTGCAGGGTGGCCAGAACGACATCTACGACGTGCACACCTGCCCCCAGGCCGTCAACGTGGTCACCGTCAGGTGCGCGGCATGTGTGTGTATGCGTGTGCGTGTGTGCGTGTGTGTGTGTGTGTGTGTGTGTGTGTGTGTGTGTGTGTGTGTGTGCGTGCGAGGAACGGGTATTGGAGACGGGGCTTGGAAACTCAACGGAGCTTTTCCGCAGCGCGTGAGGCGTGGGCCTGCATCGTCTCCTCGACTTTTTCCGCTATAACAACAGAGTATGGCATTGAACTTGTTTCTTTCCAAAACGCGACAACGCGACAGGGACCCGGTGCGACGCATGGAGTCGGCCATCCGCTTCATCATGATGCACGCCAAGGCCGCCTACCGCAGACACACAGACCCCGAGGCAAGGCGGCGGCACAGAGTGTGGTTTGATGTCATTGAATTACTCTTTTTGATGTGTCCTTTCCTGTCAATGTGTCAAGAAAGCTAAGCATTAGAGGCTGCTCTTGTGTGGAGGTTGCTAGCTTGGCCAACAGGGAGCCGCGTCAGGAGTTTGCGCGCCCCGTGAGCTTGTGTGCCCAGCCGTAGAGATGCGCGCCGCCAACTGCTCAACTCCCTGCCTCTCCTCCCTCCTCCACTCCTGCCTCACCCTTAGCGGCCCAAGGTGGGCGAGGCGGCGTTCGATGCGGTGTGGTGCAACTCCAGCGCGGCCTTCTGGCGGGCCCTGGCGCCGCCCATAGCCGACAACTACAACGTCAGGTGGGGGTTGTAGATGGGGGGCTGGAGGTACGGGGTGGGGCTGGGGCGGGGGGCAGGGGTGGGAAGGGAGGGGGGTTGTAAATACCAGCCCAAACTAAACCAAAACCAATGAAAACGAGGGGAGTGCAGGCAGAGGCGTTAGTTGCAAGCGATAAGACTTATGGGATGTGGGCCGAGGCGTCGTGGAGCAGCAGGGCGAGCGGCGCCGGCGAGAAATGTCGCCGCCCGGGCTCGGTGGCGCGCACAAGGGAGGGGGGCAAGGAAGGGGTGAGGATGGGGCCGGGGAGCGGGTGCGAACAAGCGGGCGGGGAGGGGCACACATGCACACACACACGCGCACACACACGCGCACACACACACGCACACACGCACACACACACGCACACACACGCCCACGCAGTACACACACACGCGCCGCTGCACAGGTCGTTCCTGGGCGAGCGCGGCTTCCACACGCCGCTGGGGCGGCTGGGTCAGGAGCACGTGGCCGTGGCCAAGGACGTGCTGCTGCAGGTGTGTGTGTGTGTGTGTGGTGGGGGGGGGCGGGGTGGGGGTTGTAAATACCAGCCCGTGTAAATACCAGCCCAAACGTAACTAAACTTAACTAGACCAAGCCAAACTAGCTGTGGGGCGATGGCGACCATAGGAGAGGGGCGGGCGTGGAGGGACACACCACCGACGTGACAGGCACCGAGAAGCGCTTGTTTGGTGGGGAGGGGTGCGGCCGGGCGGGGAGCGAACGGAACGCGCTGGGGGCGGTCTAAGCCGCAGCTGATTGGTTCCCCGCCGCAATGCTGTTGTTGACCCAAAGCTAGCTAGCGAGTTTGGCTTAGTTTGGTTCAGTTTGGGCTCAAGTATCTCGCCACTTCTTGAATAATCGTGAATGTACCCCCCCCCCCCCGCGTGTGCAGTTTGACCTGGTGTTGGACCTGGACGCGGGTGAGGCCGCCAACGACCGCATCACCTACCAGGCCCTGGGCTGGCCGGCGGCACTGAGCAGGGTGAGGGGGGGAGGCAGGGAGTAGGAGGGAGGGAGGGAGGGAGGGAGTTCTGGGGCGAGGCCTTGTTAATGTGAGAATGGCAGTTTGTACGGGTGGGGAGAAGGAAAAAGCCCCGTACTGCAAAGTAAGCCCAGTGCCTTCCCGCCTGCCTGCCTGCCTGCTTGCTTGCTCGGCCGCCTGCCAACGCGCACCCGCCCCACCCCCGCCCCACCCACACCCACACCTGTCCCTCACCCCCGGCTCACCCACACCCCACAGCCACCCTCTCCCTCACCATCTCTCTCACCCTCTCCCTCCCTCTCCCACCCTCTTGTCCTCTCCCACCCTACCTCTCCCACCCTACCTCTCACGCCCTCTCCCTCCCCTTTTGTACCTGGCTACGACTTCGCTTCGTAAACTTAGTGCGTGTAACCCCCTCCCCCTCCCACCCTCCCTCTCCCCCCCCCCATAGGCTCACGCGCTGGACGCCTCCAAGTTGAGCTCCAAGATGAACCTCAACTACAGCGCCTGCCACCCCGCGGCCCCAGACCTGGAGCAGCTGCGGGCGGCGCAGGCGCCAGACGTGGAGCTGTACACGTGAGGGGGGAGCTGGGGGGGGAGGGGGGTTGCAAGGATGTTTGGAAAAGCGGTACAGGATGCACGGCAGACTGCAGACGAAGTCGCTACCACATGAGCGGGGGGGGGATTACATTCATGATTGGCTAAGGGGATGGTAGGGGGAATGGGAAGCTGCGGGGGCGAAGGAGGGGGCTGGGGGCCAGCCGTTCATGCAGAACGGAGTGGTTAAATCGCAAGTATGAGGTGGGGGTGGTACGGAAGGGGGGGCGGCAGCAGGGAGGAGGTCACGGCGTGTGCGGCGTCCAATGGGTGGAATGGGTCCAGGGGGCCAGCGGGTCGGGGCCCCATGGAGGGGGGGAGGAAGGAGAGGGGGTGCCGGCACGGGGTGCCGGCTGCGGCCCGGCTGCTCCCCCATGCACTGCACACATCCAGACACAAACACATGCATCCGGGCTCTACATCACCCTGCCAACGCCCGTCCTACGGCACCAGCCCTCCACCCCACGCCTCCGCCTGCCACCCCGCCATCACACAATCCCCCCAAACCTCCTCCAAACCCTTAACTCATCTACACACTCACTCACACACACGCACACACACACACACACACACACACACACACACACACACACACACACACACACACGCTCGGTAAATTGGTAGCTTTCGGTAAGTAACTCCGTCGCGTCGTTGGGCGGGCTTTCGTTTCGTTTTTTAACACACACACACACACACGTGCACACACACACACACACAAACACACAATCACAGATTCGCCCGCGTGCTGAACCTGCTGGACGAGCTGTGGCTGGACATGGCTCGGGCGGCGGGGCGGCAGCCGGTGCCGGGGGGCGGACTCACGCCGGAGGCGGCGCCGGAGGAGATCAAGTGCGTGGCGAGGGGGTGGGGGTGCGGCAGTGTGTGTGTGTGTATGTGCGCGTGCGTGTGACAGTGAGTGTGTGGGTGTGGGTGTGAGTATGTGTGTGTGTGTGTGTTGGAGGGCACAAGAAATGGGAACACGCCAAGGCCGGTAGCGTGTGTGCCGGAAAAGCGCAGGGTCGGAGATGGGGCGGGGGGGGGAGGTGCGGTTGAAGCGATGCGTTTGTGCTGCTCATCGGGCGGGCGGGTGGGCGGCCGGCCCTTCTGCCGCCCGCGTGCCGTCCTGCCCGGCCGTTACCCCTGTCACTCCTCCGAAAACCGCCACCCAACCGCCATCCAACCGCCACCCCAACCGCCAACCCTACGGCGACAGGTGCGGCATGCTGTGGCGCGGCGCCAACCGCAGCGCGCTCGTCCACGCCGTGGGCCACGTGTCCTCCGGAAATGGATCCACGGTCAACTTTGACGCGCTGGTCAACGCCACGCTGGCGGGCTACCAGGGCGACGCCGCGGATCCCGAGGGCGTCGTGGATCCACGCGATCAGGCGGACGGATCCAGTGCTGCTGGATCCACAGATGCGGATGAAGATGGATCCGATAAGGAGGAGGATGGGGATGGGGATACGGCAGGGGGAGATGACTTCCACGACGATGCAGCGCTGATGGGGAAGGAGGGCAGTGGTGGTAGTGCGGCGCCCGGCGGTGGCGGCGGCGGTGGTAGTGCAGGGGGAGGTGGCGGCGGGACGGGGGAGGCGCAGGGGTCTGCAGGAGCAGGCGGCAGTAGCGGCAGCGGTAGCAGTGGCTGGAGTGGGGGCGGGAGTGGGGGCGGGAGTGGGGGCGGCGGGGGGTCGCTTCTGGGGTCGCTGGGGGGCGTGCTGTCGTATTGGGTGCAGGCGGTGTCGCAGCTGGTGCGGGGGTGAGGCGGGCGGTGCGGGGGTGAGGGGGTTGGGGTGAGGCACTGGCGAGCGAGGCGCGTGCGCAACACTACGGTAGTGGGTAGAGCAGGTGTAGGCAGTGGGCAATCCTGTATCATGAGGACTGGCGCGGCGGCAGCTGGCGTGGCAGCAGGCGTGCGAGAATATATGTGGGGAGGCGAGCCGTAGGCAAAGCGCGCGGCGTGCTAGCCATTATATGCGTTTAGGGAGGTGCGGCGCCCTTGGCGCCACCGGTCAGCGAACAAGCTATTGAGCGGTGCACTTAAGTCATTAGGGCTGGGTGGCGGTGGCGCATCATGAGGAAGGCAATGGAAGGACAGAGGCCAACTGCCAAGCGCACGCACACACATTGACACAACCTGCTGTAACACGGTAACCTGCAACGTAGCCGGAGTGATCTGCACGCTGGCGTTGCTGCTGTGGCAAGTCGACAAGACGCAGGGCCTGCACTGCTGTAAGCAGCATCCTGCGAGTGCGAGCGTGCGGCTTACGGCAAACTTTACGCCCCCCTCCCCCTCTCCCCCCGTCTCATCCTCCTCAACCCCCCAAACCTCACGCCCCATCGGGCCGCAGGTATTACTACATGCAGCTACATGGGCTTGCGCCTCATGTCAGACGACCAGCAGGCCGCCGGCGGCACGGCGCCCCACACCCCCGTGGCCGCCATCTGCGGAGCTGTTAGCCGACAAGGCAGTCTGGGGGGCAGGCGAGAAGGGCGCTGCGTGTCCAGCGCTGCCTGTCTGTCGGCAGGGCTCCATCAATCAAGCCAACGCAAGAGTTATTGAACTTCTTGGTCACTGTTGTGAAGTTGACGGGCTGCATTCCTGCCTCGTGAACCGGGCAGCAAACTTGAATGTGGACTGGTGGTACTGGAGCTCGGCCAAAAGGAGAACTGCTTTGCTTGAAGTCTGGGACTCGTGGGTCGGCGCTGTTCATGGTCGTTCACGGCACTACGGCAGGCACAGCGCTGAGACTTGTGCGTGAAAGGGAAGTGAGGCTGAAACCCCAACATGGCCACAGTTTACAGGCGGGGGCATGTCATGCGTACGTCCGACCGGTGCAACGCAATGCAGTCTACCGTGCCCTCTAGTTGTAGCAAAACTGGATGCGTCCTTGAAAAGAGACGTGTGCTATGCACCCAAGCCTGTGTGACACTACGCCATTAAGACAAAGTCAGCAAACTCATCGTCGGTACCTAAAGTTGGGGTTCGCCATATCTTCCCGCGTCGTGACCTTTTGCTTCTGGGCCCAACGAATAAACTTCTGGAGTGGCTCACTCTGCGCGGGCAGGAGCGGCAGCAGCAGGGGAAAGGTGACGAGCGCTGTTCCGGCAACACCGCCGCCACAGCTCAAACGTCAACAAAGCTCGAACAGGGCATCACACCTTACAAAAACACCCGCAACGCGCCAGGCGTATCCCCCTGTCGGTTGGTTCTGGGTCTTGGCTTCTTTGGGATTGGAGTTAACTACCCCTCCCTACCTCCACCCCCGCCCTCAAGCCCCGCCCCGCCCCTTGCCCCGCCACACGCCCGCCGCCGCCCACCCCTGCACCCCGCACCCCTCACCTGTAGCAAGGCCTCTAGGGTGCTGTAGGAGGCGGCCAGTGTCTTGTTGTCGTAGGTCCGATGGATGGCGGAGTGGCAGGGCCGACACACGTCCACGCCGCGGTTCAATTCCTCGGCGGTCAGAGCCTTGCGCTTGTACTTGGCGTGGACGTCCCTGGGGGTGTGCAAGGTGTTCTGTGTAAAAATGAGAAAGGCTCGCCTATTGGTTGTGCGAGACATGCGCGAGCAGTGCGCCGCACGTGCTTGTGTACATGCATGTGCGCATGCGTGCGTGTGTGTGTGTGTGTGTGTGTGTGTGTGTGTGTGTGTGTGTGTGTGTGTGTGTGTGTGTGTGTGTGTGTGTGTGTGTGTGTGTGTGTCAAGAGCCGGCAGCGTGCCACTCGTGCATCCTTTGGCGTGCGAGATGCGATCCCGCCCGCAGCCTGCCAGACCCCACGCGTGACCCGACCCGATCCGCGAGGCCTCCCCAACTCCAACCCACCCCCGCGGCCGCCGCCTCCCCCCCATCAGCATCACCATGAGCGCCACACTGCCTCCCTCCCGCCCGCCTCCCTCCCGGCCGCCTCCCTCCCGGCCACCTGGGGATCAAGTGGTGGAACGTGAGCGGCATCTGGCGCCCGCACAGGGCGCAGCCGCCCACCGGCCCTTCCTCGTCCTCACTGCTGCCGCCGCCACCGCCCGCCAGCCGCCGCCGCTGCTCCGCTGCCAGCGCCTCCACAGCGGCCGCCAGTCGGGCGGACAGCGCGGTCGCGAAGTCCCGCACCTCGTCATCCTCAACCTGTGGAGCAGGGAAGGAAGGAAGGAAGGAAGAAAGAAAGGAAGGATGGAAAGGAGGAAGGATGGAAAGGAGGAAGGAATGGGGGTTCAAGCAAAGCAACCAGGCCACAGGAGGGTGGGGTCATGGGGTGGCGTGGTGCACCAGGCGTACGGCGGCGGAGGCACTGAAGCCCCGGCGCCGTGAACCGTGATGCAGAGCAGGGCCGGGGAGAAGGGGGGAAGTTGGAGTCGGCCCCCGAAGGGTTCCGCCCCCACCTACCTCCGGTAGCTGCTCCACGATCAGGCTGGAATAGCGCGAGTAGCAGTCGTCCCCAGTGGCAGGGGGCCCCGCGTCAGTCACATCCGCCACCACAATTTCCACGATAAAGTCGCGGACCTGCGTGCATGCATGCATGCATGTGTGGCCACAGCGATACCGGTATGGGCAATCATGATGGCGGCGGAAACAGGCTTGGGCTGGAGGTGTGGCCGCCAAGCCCAAGCAACATACTTCCCCGGACACTGAGTCACTGACTGGTGTGTTTGCCCCTCCCCGTAGGTTGACGTGGCGTGGCGCGGCGTGGCGTGGCGACGGGCCCGCCGCCTAATGGCCCGCTTCCACTCCCCAGACCTGTTGTTACTGACAGCCCCAACCGGCCCCAGCTCACCCCCTCCGCTGCAGCTCACCCAATCATCCTTCACGTACATCCCGGACTCCTTCACTGCTGCCAACGCAATGTCGCGCAGCTGGTCGTCGTCGGGCAGCGGCAGGGCCGCTGTGGTGGCGGAGGCATCCGCGAGTGGCATGGCCGAGCCCGCGTGGAGGATGTGGCCACTGCGGTGGTGCGGCCGCCTGATACGAGTGTTCTGGGAGACAAAAACTTCTTTTAGACGGAGTGAAGTGTTATTTACGGAAATGCTGTACTGCATGGCAGGGAGCGGCCTGAGAGCGTCGCGATGAGCTTTCGCGATGAGCGATGCAACGCGCCTTGCATTCGTGACTCGGCGCATCAAGGCTAGATACCTACAGCTGTATCACTACTTCCTGAAACAAATTCCGCAATTGTGCTGGGCCCCGAGAGCTGAGCGATCGTCCGTGATGACGTGTTCGGCAAGGCCCAATCGCAGCTGCCCAACCCCCACACCGCAGGCCCGAACCCGTGCCACGCCGTGCCCGCAGCCCCCGAGTCGTCATGAGCCGTGCACATGGCTAATAGCTCTGGCGCTCTGGCTCTACAGCGCTAGCTCCAATACAGCTGTGGTTGAGCAATGAGCATCTCACAGGTGCAGCAGTGGCCGAACACTCTCAGGGGTACTGACCGGCCAGTGTTAGCAGCCTTACTTTCTCGATGACATTACAGTATTACACGGTGCCAGGCCCGTGGCCCCACGGCCATGTGCACATGCCTGCCCTCCGCTCTGCCCCACACAACAGCTGCCAGAGACCCCTGCCGGCAGCCCCGCCGCCCCCAAGCATCAGCCAGAGGACTCCCAGCCACAAAACGCGACACCCCGCATCATCTGTCTGCAAAAGGACCATCTGTCTGCAAAAAGGACGGAGGTGCATCCTGTGCGTGTGTGCGTGTGCACAAATGAACGGCACGAACCCATCCACGCCCTGCACCAGCTCTACCCTAATACTCCACTCGCTGACTTCACCTCCCACTCCGCGGCAACACCTCAGGCGGCGGCCACGCCCACTCCCGCCCCCACTCCCGCCGCCGCACCCACCAGCGCGCCCGCGCCCGCCGCCGCCGCCGCGGCGCCCTTGCTCCCGCCCTGCTGTGTGCCGTGCACGTCTGGGATGCGGTGATAGAGCCACTGCAGGATGGTGGCGAAGGCGTCGTCCTGGCGACTGACGCTGAACTCGGCCCCGGGGGTGCGGGGCGCCTTGCCGCCGGCGTCTGCGCGGTAGTCCCACAGGTAGGCTCGGGCCGAGTCGTCCAGCATGCGCAGGCCCATGTAGCGGTACCTGCGGCCCGATGGGGCGTGGGGATTGGGGGGTCGAGGGGGTTGAGGGGGAGAGGGGGAGGAGACGGGGAGGAGATGGGGATGAGGGGTTGAGGGGGGTTGCGGGTGTTGATGGGGGTCAGCCACACAACAGCAACCACACTGCCAACACGTGACACTGCAACCCCGCCCCCCTCCCCTCCCCTCCCCTCCTCCTCCTCCGCTCTCACCTGTGCCACACCTTGGCCAGGTGCGCCTGCATCTCCGCCAGCCGCACCTCGCTGACGCCCTTGAGCACCTCCACCACCCGGCCCAGGTCCGACTCAGCGATGCGCAGGCTGAACAGGGACACGTCGATGAGCGACTCAAACACCACCTGAGGGAAGGGGGAGGGCAGGGGACGGAGAGGGGGAAGGGAGATGGGGGTTGGGCCGTCCATGCAAGACGGGAGTGGACACGGCACGACGTGGGAGCGGGTGGCTGGATGGCGGTGGTAGTGGTGGTGGTGGTGGTGGTGACAGTAACCGACGGAGCGCTTGGCTGTCAAACAATACCGCCCCCCCAAAACACACACGCACACGCCCGTACACACGGACACGTTGCACAGACGCGTGCACACGCGTACACAAACATTTGATTTGTTTGTGAACACACACGCACGTACACACACACACACCCGGCGCCCCACCTGCACGTCGTCCATGATGACCACGGGCACACAGCCGTGCAGGACCGCGTCCTCCCAGCGGGGGGACCAGCCGTCGCCTGTGTGTGTGTGTGTGTGTGTGTGTGTGTGTGAGAGAGAGCGTGTACGTGTGTGTTGGGTGACGCAAAGTGTATGCGCGTGTGTACATGTATAGGTATGAAGTGCAAGCAGTCGGCAGGGGCAGTTGGGGTTGGCAGTGGAGCACAGCCCACTCCGGTAGCGTGCGTGCGTGTGTGTGCGTGCGTCCGTATACTCAGGGCGGCCCAGTCTGTTGCTAGGGTAGCGTGCATGCGTGTGTTTACGGCGGCCCAGTGTGCCTTGATAGGGAAACAGCACTGTGTGTGTGTGTGTGCGTGTGCATGTGCAACACGCGCGTGGCTGAAATCCCCCCGACACCGGCAACCCCCCGCAATCCCCAACCCACCCAACCCAAACACGCACACGCGCACGACGCCTGAACACAGCTCACCTGGCAGTACGAAACAGAACTTGGACCGCGACAAGAGCTCACTGCGCGGGCGATGTGAGAGGGGTTGTAGAGTTTGGGGCCTGTTGGTTATTCACACTCATGAACCAGAGACACGAAGACGCAAGGCCAGACAAGGCAAGACCAGACAAGACCAGACAAGGCAGGGGGGGCAGTTGAGGGGTTGCGGGGGTGAGGGATGAAATGCATGGAATGGGAGCGAGCCCACCTGTGCCATCACGTAACAACCGTCAGCCGTCCAACTGTCAACTGCACTTCCTCGCGGTGTGTGGTTGCAGGTACAGCTATCAGTACGCGCCCACCCCCACGCCCCCACCCCCGACCCTCCACACACACACGCCTCACGCCCCCCCCCACCCCACCTGTAGCTGGCGTCCCCCCCGATGTCCTTGCGCTCCCCGAACATGACGCCGTGCGCCTCGCGCCAGTGCTGCTCGCGACTGATGTTGTACAGCCGCTGGCGGATGCACCTACAGCAGGAGGCGGCGGCAGCGGTGGCAGCAGGGCGAGGAGAGGGGTTGCCAAGGAAGAGCGGAGCAGTTGAGCACCCGGGCGCAACGGGTGAAACAGCAAGCGTGCCATCTGGGGCCCCCCAACCCTCCCCCCGTACTCCCCACCTTAATGTTTGATAACAGCACCCCTTGAAATCCAGCCCAGCCTCGCCCCCCAGCCCAGCCCCCTGGGTTGGCAACGTTTGCTGCTTGGATCGAAAAGCTATCCCCCTCGGCCTCCCTCTCCCTCCCTCCCCCCCCACCTGCTGTATCTGCAGGCGGGGTCGCGGCCCGGCTCCATGCGCAGGTCGCCGATGAAGAAGGCGAACACGTCGCGCTCCCGCACCGGCGCCCCCAGGAAGGGGCTCTTGTTGTACAGCTGCGGCTGCTTGAAGGCCGGGATCACCAGGTCCTGAGGGAGGGGGTGGGGAGAAAAGGGGGGAGAAGAGGGGGGTAGGTGGGGTTGTAGCTGCCAGCCCAAACTAAACCAAACCCAACGAAAACGAGCGGAGCACAAGCAGAGGTGTTTATTGGGGGAGAAGAGCGGGGGAGAAGGGGGTGGGGTTGTAGATGCCAGCCCAAACTAAACCGAACGCGATGCACAAGAGCAAGGAGGAGAGCGTGGCCTACGCGATGGCAACGGGGGATTGTGTCTGGTCTAGGGAAGAGACGTAGATGGGTAGCCGCCCACAGAAGACAAAGTGAATACATGGGGGCAAACTTCTCTGTACCACCTATGCAAACCCCCACCCCCACCCCAACCCCCGCCACCCCGCACCCACCACCCCACCACCCCGCCCACCTTTTTGGGGTCGAAGCAGGGGTGTGTGAGCGAGGTGTGGTCACGCCAGTCGCCCGGGTGGGAGTCGTGGTGCAGCGGCAGGCTGTAGTTGTCCTGTGTGTGGGGGGGGGGGGGGGAGGGGGGAGGAGTGCACGGAGGGGGGTTTACATTCATGACCAATTACGAAGGAGCCCGGCACAGTGGTGTACTGTACAGCAGGCGCGTCGTTCCTCGGGGGGAAAAGTGGTGGCTTGCGCCATTCCCAGTGAGTAAGCAGCCACAGACATCAGGATGTACGACAGGGGCACGTGGTACGGCACCTCTGTCGCGGCCCGGCAGCCGCCGCTGCGAGATCCTCACCACCACACCACCACAGAAACATCAACACCAACAGCACCGCCCCAGCAACACAAGCAATTTCACCAACACCAACACCAACACCAACACCACCACCCCCAACACACCACCACGCCGCCCCGCACCTGGCCGTACGCGGTGTTGGAGGCGTGCGGGAAGTCCATCCGCCCCCAGTGGCTGAGCATCACGCCCGGCCACACCTCCCGCCACACGTAGCAGGCGCCCTCGTCGTGTGGGTTCAGCCAGATGTGGTCGCGGCCGCCGCGGCGGGCGAAGTAGGGGAAGGTGGCGTTGAGCCAGCGCGCCGCCTCGCGCTGCATCATCGTCGCGCCGTGCGTGCGGGGTCCTGTTCGGGCGGCACATGCAGGTAGGGAGGCCCGTTTAAAACTTATGCATGGGGTACTTTCACACGACCTCCCTGCGTAGCAGCCCGTCCTATACGCAGACAGGCCCCAGTGTGGCAGCATGAGGCGCCCAGAGCGGGGCGGGCGGGCGGGTGGGTGGGCGCAGCCAGGCAGGCCGGTGTGGGATGTCGAGGCGCACGTGCGTGTGTGTGCACAACGGCTTGCCAAACACGTGTTGCTGCCCTCGTGTGTGCGCGGGCACACACACACACACACGTACGCGCGGACGCATACACGCACACACACACAACACACACACACACACACATACACGTTTGAGGTGGGGTCTTCAGGTACCGGGGGCGGCTGCCGGCGCGCGGGCACGCTGGCACGGCACCCCCCATGCAAGACCCCAGCAGCTGCTTCTGCCCCCATGTCGTCCACCTCCCGCTACCCCGCGGCCGCGCTGTCTCACGCTCCCCCTCTCTCGCCCTCACCGAGCAGGCCGCGCGGCCACCTGGGGATCTCGTTCCATCCGTACACGTCGAACAGGCAGCCCACGTTGACGGGCACGAAAAAGAAGTCGGCCTCCTCGGGGCTGTCAGGGCGTGCCAAACACACACACGCGTGGGGGAGGGGTTACACCCATGATAATTCAAGAACTGACGGCGCAGTCAGGAACAGTGGCACAGCAGGCGCACTGTTACCGATGTCCGTGAAGTCCAAGGGGAGGTGAGGGGTTATGCGCGCATCAACCACAATGGGACGCGGCTGGCCCCGCGGCACACTGCTGCTGTACGGCACGGTGTGATACAGTACGACACGAAACACACCACGGCACGGCACACACGCGACACGAAACACACCACGGCACGGCACACACGACGACACGCGGCCCGGCACTCACTCCAGGGTGCGGTGCTCCGAGGTGAGGAACAGCTCGTGCAGCACGGGCTCGGCGGCGTAGGCGTTGTAGCCCACGAAGCTGGTCTGGTTGGCCCGGGCGAAGCTCCTGCGCAGTGGGTCAAGGGGGGGGTTGCATTCATGAATACCGTATTTAAGAAGTGAAGGCGGGGGGGGGGCATGACCGCGTGGGCGTTTGCTGCTGTTGGCAGCTGCTGTTTGCTGTTTGGAAAGGGGGCCCATAGTACAATTACTGCGCTAGCGGCCTATCCGGACCTTGCATATTCCGCAATGGCCCCGCCCCCGCCTCACACGACACCCCTCACACAATCCCGAAACATCCATGTGGTACATTAAAGTGAATGTCGGCCACCCCACAGCGTGTAGTCAGGTTCACGGTTACGGCTACCTGTACAAGCAGTGCGAGCCCTCAATCCGGTACTGCAGCAGGTCCGTGCCGAAGTCGGACTTCATGTCGTACACGTAGATGTACGGCCGCCGCCGTACGGGCGTCAGCGGCGGGTCCTCCGTGGCCACGGTGTGCGTCAGCACGGGCTCGATCCAGGGTTTCGTGGTCCACTGGTCGCCCGGCTGCGGCAATACGCCCCTGCGCCGCAGCCCGCAGTCCACGCCGTACCAGCCCGCACGGCACTTGCAGAAACCCTGGGGGGGGGGCGGCGGCGGGTAGGAAGGCGGGAGGGAGGGTTACGTGTTTGTGCAGAGCCAGCATGTTACTTACCCCCGCCAGCATACACCCCGCATCAATCCATTGTACTGCAGCACGGTACCCCTTCGGCAGTCGAGCCCCTCCCTCTCCCTCCCCGCCCCTCCCCGCCCCTCCTCTGTCCCTCCTCAGTCCCTCCTCAGTCCCTCCTCAGTCCCTCCTCAGTCCCTCCTCAGTCCCTCCCCGCCCCTCCCCGCCCCTCCCAAGTCCATTATTCCCTCAAGGCCCCCCCCCCCACCTGGTTACACTCGCCGTGCCCCGAGCACTGGTTGGTGCAGGTCTGCTCCACCACCTCCGAGCACGTCAGCCCCAGAAGACCGTCCAGCCTGCAGCGATGAGGGCATCATGCGAGCGCGTGTGGCAAAGAAGTGTGAGGATGTGTGTGTGCGTCGCCGGCAGCCGCATGACTGATCGCCGCCTGCTCCTCCCGCCCTCCCTCCCGCCATGCCCCCCGCGCCCCCCCACCCCAACCCCACCCCCAAGATTTATCGATTGCAACTGTGTCGCGTCTGCCTGTGCTCCGCTAGTTTAGCTTGGTTTGGTTTAGTTTGGGCTGGTATTTACAACCCCACACACCCCACACACAGACACACGCACGCACCTGCACGGGCACGTGAACTTGGGCTTGTCGGCGTTGCACCAGCCCTCCGGCCCGAACATGTCCTCGTAGGGGGTGCCGCCCCACAGCACCTTCTTGCCGTCCTTGTCCTGTGTGTGTGTGTGTGTTAAACACAAAAACAAACGGAACAAAGCCGCTGAACACGCGTGCGTGTGTGTGTGTGTGTGTGTGTGTGTGTGTGTGTGTGTGTATGTGTGTGTGTGTGTGTGTGTGACACACGGGTCGGGGCAAGCGTGGAAGAGTGAGGCGGTTGCGACCGCTGCAATGAAGCCCCGCCCCACCCCGCCCGGACCTTCCACTCCCCACGCCCCACTCCGCCCCGCCCCGCCCCGCACCAAGGCCCCACACGTACTGTGCCCGGCGTGCACATGAACAGCGGGCGGCCCCGCTGCTCCGGCGGCGTGCCCGGCTTGGCCCCCGGCGGCGCCTCCCTGTGTCCGTACTTGGTGTCGGCGGGGCAGTAGCACATCGCCACGTCGTCATCACACACGCCTGTGTGGAGGGGGGGCAGTGGAGGAGGTGGTGGTGGTGGTGGTGGTGGTGGTGGTGGTGGTGGTGGTGGTGGTGGTGGTGGTGGTGGTGGTGGTGGCGGCGGTGGTGGTGGCAGAGAAAAGGGGAACAGGTGAAGGAGTGGATGGAAGAGGGAAACGAGGGCAGGAAGGACTTGGTGGGACGAAGGGACAGCGGCCATGCCACATGCATACCGTAAGAGGCACGACATAGGTAGACAGGTCCCCCGGCATCAACGACATCACGCGCCCACGCGCTGGCGTCCCACCCCGGGCACCACATCACGCGCCCACACCGCACCGCGCTGCACGCGCTGCACCGCACGCACCCGCGCATCGCGTGTGGCTCCAGGCAGTGAGGTTGTGCCAGCCTGCGTCGCGCTTGCCCTCGCCCATGTGGTGGCAGGGCCGCTTGCGGGGCTGGCTGCAGTCGGCGCCGCCCCAGCCGGCGGGGCAGGAGCACGTGCCGTACTCGTGGTTGCAGTTGCCCACACCGTTGCAGTCGTTGGGGCAGGGCTTGTCGTAGTATGGAGGCGGGAAGCGAGGCACTGGCTCCTGAAGGAGGGCAGGTCGCGATGGGGTGTTGAGGAGTCACTATTTTACACGTGCTGCTGCCAGCCCTCCATGCAGCAAAGCGGCAGCTGCTCCCACGAGCTTTTCCCACGCCACACGCCCCGCGCTCCGCACACACTCCTCCACCACCCCCGCGGCCTCCTGGCGCCAGTCCTCGGTGCCCCGTGCCGCCCCTCCCGCCCCCTCCCCCTTCCCCCTCCAGCTCCTCCTCTGCTCCGCTAGTTCGGTCTGGTTTGGTTTAGCTTGGGGTGGTACTTACAATCCCCCAAAAACCCCGCCTCCCCTCCCCTCCCCCCCGCTATGAATGTACCCCACCCCACCCCACCCCACCCCCCCGCGCACGCCTGCCTGCAGGTGGAACTGCATGCACCAGTTGCCGCGTGTGAGCACACAGCGCTCCTGCGGCCTGACCGGCAGCGGCGCCAGGCGCGAGGCGTTCAGGCGGACGATGAGCTGATGCACCACCTCGTCCGCGTGCTTGTCATTCTCAACGTCCTGACAGGGGGGGGGAGCGGGCAAGAAAGCGGGGGGCGGGGCATGGGGAGAAGGCCCGGGCGGTGGGGTTGCTTTCACCTTGGCTTAAGAAACGACGACATAAGAACACGCATGACACGACACGGAGGGCGCGCGGAGCGGAGGAGCGAGAGCAGGTTGTGGCGTAGTTGCAGGAGGTTTGGCCGGTGTCTGAAAGGGTTTGGCAGGTGTCGACCCGGTGTTTTGGGTGAGGGCAGTCCGGCTTGTCCAGGTGCCCAACACGAAGGCCTGCGAACGCTAGCTGACGCGAGGGAATCCCGTCACGCCTAAAACCTGCAGGGAGGAATACGCGCCGTAAGGTGCCCCTGTGCTGGCGCAGCGGTTCACCTGGAGGAGTGTGCGCCGGGGCCCCGCCACCGACACGGCGGCGAACGGCCAACTGAAGGTGGCCCAGCCGCTCGCCGCTGAGCTTGGCCGCGAGTCCAGAGTTGCTCCCTTATCTCGCAACGCATACTGCATGCATAGAAGCCAGCACTCGCTTACAATACCGCAGGCCGCAACGTTTAAGCCATTTCGACATTTTCCAGCGCCAGACTGCTTGCAAATCAGACACATAACAGCAATATGCGGCAGTTATCAATTACATATACTACGGAACTCCAATGACGCACAGCGCTTGCCTGAGAGCATAGTCCAAGCAACACGAGCAAGGCCAAGCCCAACGACTTGTATAACTCCATTATGCTGTGTTTTGATGCCTACTTGGCAGATTATTGCTGTCTCCGTTTCATTCCGTTGCAGTGTTTTGGCAAATTTGCTGTCGATCGTTCCTTGAACAGCTGGCACGGTTTGAGCTATTAGGGACTACAGCTCAACTTGGAGTGACAAAGTGATTGCAACTTCGTCTTGCGATTGTCGGGCAGCTCGTGGGCCGTGGGGGCGGGCGAAACCCTGTCGGGCAGCCCGCAGCCATCTCCGCCCGATGTGGTCCCCCACTTCGATCCATCTGCAGCGAATCCTTCCCTCACAACCTCATTATCAATGATAACCGGCCCTAATCGTCATCCTGCATGTCCTCGTCCGCCACAGCCTCTTCCCCGTACCCGCCCGACCCCCTCCTTGATCCGCCCTCGTCCTCCCTCCCCCGCGCCTCCTCCCTCTCCTCCCGCTCCTCCTGCTCCTGTTCCTCCTCCATTGGTGCACTATTGACGTGCCCGTACTCCTCGTACTCCCTGTCTCGCATGTCCTCTCCAGCTTGGCGCAGCTGCGCATGAAGGAAAGCCGGTGCGCAAGTCAAAAGCCGCAAACAGTCATGGCGGTAAGGCGGTTGTATCGCACAGCTGAAACTACTCAGACCATGACGGCGTCTCATGCCCCAAAAGCGCATCCGTTTGGGCGCTTTGAAGCAAGCCAATAAGCCCATTCGCCCCAAGCCATCGATGCAAGTGTGAGCCCATCCCTCCTCCGCATAATCAACCAGCCAGCCGCTCTTACCTTGTCCTTGTAGGCATCCTGCTTCATGCTCTCCTGCGGCACACAGGGACAACGACACAGGCACACGCCAACATAGCATGTCAAACTCGTTTTTATCTTCCGTGAGCAACATTAGCTGTTCGCATGGATAGCCTTCACGAGCCCGCGCCTGACAGAAAGCACACACTCGCGCCAACGCAGCACGCCCTTGCATCCGCCCCGGCCCCCCCAACTCCCTTCGCCGCCGAGCCATCAGCCCATTGGGCTCGGGCATACACCCCGTCCACCCCCCACACTTCTTAATCAATCAATCATGAGTGTAGTTGGGCTTGCTTTGGTGAACAACCCCACCCCACCCTCCCCCTCTGTCCCTCCCCTCAGGCCCTCACCCTCAGCTCGTCCGCCCGCTCCTCCAGCTCTGGGTCGTCCAGGTTCAGTCGCGCCGCCAGCGAGCGGTCCGCCTGTGGGGGAGGGAGGGAGGGGGGAGAGTGAGGGGGAGAGGGGGGGAGTGGGGGGGGGCAGCGAGGGAGGGACGAGAGGGTGGGGAGGAGAGGAGAGGGGGAGGAGGAGAGGAGGAGGAGGGGAGGAGGAGCGGGGAGGAGAGGAGGGCCCGTTGGGGTGAGGCGAGCTGCTGGTGGGATCATGGGATGCAGATGGAAGGAAAAGGTGTTCAAATGGAGCAGCGTTGCAAGACTCAGACAGACTCCATACTTCCTGTCCTGCATCCTTGCATTCCTGGTGTCCGTTGCCTGCCTGGGAAACGTGAAACTACCCCGCATCCCCACCCATACCCATACACACACACACACACACACACACATAAACACACACACACACACACACACACACACATAAACACACACACACACACACACGCACACACACACACACACACACACACACACACACACACACACACACACACACACACACACACACACACACACACACACACACACACACACACACACACACGCGCACGCACGCACCCACCTGCGCGTACGCCTCGGGCTGCCGGTACCTGCCCGCCAGCTCCATCTCCCGCGCCCGCCGCTCCCCCACGAGCCCGCTGTCCCGCACGCCCCAGGCGCCCACGTGGCGGTACGTCTCGCCGTACGGCGCCCGCCCCGGACTGCCGTACTCCAGGAACAGGTCGCCTGCGGGCTGGCGGCCGCTGAGGCGGCTGGTCAACTGCATGGAATGTGTGTCGTGGGGGGGGGGGGGGGGCGTGTGTGTGTGTGTGTGTAGGGGGGGGAGGGGGGCGTGTGGGTGGGTGTGGGAGATGAGTTTGGGGGACGTATGGGGGGGAGGTTGGGAAAGAAGAAAGCGGTGAGCGCATGGTACAGTACTAGTACAGTAGTGGTACAGGGACGCGCGAGGAGGGATGCCGGTGACGAGTGAGGTGAGCGCGAGCGGTTGCGTGGTGCCACGAAAAGGGAAGGAGCGAGAGGGAAGCGTGCAAGTTGATCCGCGACCGTCTACAGCGCCCGCACAGCGCCCGCAAAGCGCCACCACAGCACACACACGCACACACACACACACACACACACACACACACACACACACACACACACACACACACACACACACACACACACACAGCGCCCGCACACACACAGCGCCGCCCACACTCACGCTGTCTGCCCCTCCGCCTGTGTAGTGGCCCTCCGCGGCCGCCAGGAAGTCGGCGGGGTGGGGCACCGGCCGCCGGCTGGACAGGTACAGCAGCGCCAGGTGGGAGGAGGCTGGCGGGGGAGGGGGAGGGGGAGGGAGGGGGAGGGAGGCGGAGAAGGAGGGGGGGGAAGAGGTAGGGGTTGTAGATACGAAGCCAATAGCGGGGAGGAGGAGGGAGGCGAGGAGGGATGACGGTTGCAGCCAACAACACGCAAAGAGATTGAAGGCGGAGAGGAGGAGGAGGAGGAAGAGGAGGAGGAGGAGGAGGAGGAGGGGGGGGCTGGTGGTGATGGTGGGGATGAGGAGGGAAGGGGGGCTTTTGTTGTTTTTTAACGCACACACACACACACACACACACACGCACACACACACACACACACACACACACACACACACACACACACACACACACACACACACACACACACACACACAGTCGCTCACCACTGGGCGCCAGGAGCCAGTCAGTGGCAGGGCCCGGCCCGTGGCCAGTGTACGGCTCGGGCGGCGGCGGCGGCGGTTGGCCGGCCGCAACCACCGGCGGCGGGCGGCTCAGCACGTATGGTTGACCGTTAGCGTTGTAGTACACTGGCGGCGGCTCCGGGCGGTACATTGCCAGCTCAGCTGGATCCATCTTGCGACCGCCCATGACAGACAGGATGGCGTGCGCCCGTACGGCAGCGGGCGTGGCGCCGCCGGCGGCTGCGGCGGCGGCGGCGCGGGCGGCGGCGGCGGCTGTCGTACGGGGCGTGGCGGGCGGCGGCTTGCCTGCCTGCTCGTCGTACAGGGTGCCGCCCTCCGCTGCGTAGGAGGAGGAGGGGCAGGCAGGTGGAGGGGTGCAGGTGGAGGTGTGTGTATGTGTCAGGGAGGAGGGATGGCGGGGCAACGTGACCTAACGTAACGGGGTGGTGGCCATGTGCAGGCATCGAGACCCCCAGGTTTTGCGTCTCAACTTGCGTTTGATGGATTAGTGTGGATTTGTGTGCACTCATAATTCATTCCCTCGCCCCAAGTGAGGCTGGTTCAAATAACCCCTCCTCTCTCCCACACGGGCCTGTCTTCGTTGACATGCGAGTGGAGTAAACAAATCCCCACCCCGCCCTCCCCACCCACCCACCCACCCACCTGCCCCCAGCGGCAGAGGCGCATCCGGCGGCGGCGCCCGCGGCGCTACCTCCTCCGCCGCCGCCCGTGCGTTGAGCAGCAACACATACCGCCTCGACATCCAGCGCTCCTCCGGCTCCCCCACCTCGCCCGGGGCTGCTCCTGCTTCGCCCTCTCCCTCTCCCTCCTCTCCCTCGTCCTCCTCTTCCTCTTCCTCGTCCGCTTCCTCGTCTCGCTCTGCCTGTTTAGGGCGGGGCGACGCTGCAGGTGGGGAGGCGGGCGGGGCCGCCACAGCGGCAGCGGCGGCGGCGGCGGCAGGCGCCGCGGGGGTTGCGGGCGCGGCCGGCGCTGCTGCACCAGCAGCACCAGCAGCACCAGCAGTCGTAGGCGGTGGCGTGCGCGGTGCGGGTGGCGGGCTGACAGCAGCCGGCGCGGTTGCCGGGCGCACGACCGCCGCCGGCGGCGGCGGCGCCGGCGGCGGCGCCGGCGTCGGCGGCGATGCGTCCAGCGGGATAGGCGGCGCCGCGGGGGCCTGCCAGGGATTAAACTGCCAGGGAACTGCCGCCGCCGCCGCCGCCAGCGCCGCCGCCCCCATTGCATCGTTGTACGGCCTTTCCACGTGATAGTAGAGTGGTGGCGGTGGCGGCGGCTTGGCAGGCCGCGCCTTGGCTGCAGGGCCCTCCTGCCCGGCCCCTCCCTCTCCCTCTCCCTCTCCGTCCTCAGCTTCCTCCTCCTCCTCCTCGTCTACTGGCGCGACGGCTTTCGCCGCTGCCGTCGTCGCCGCAGCAGCAGCAGCAGCACTAGCAGCGGTAATCTGCGCCGCCGCCGCCGCCGCTGCCGCCGCCGCCGCCGCCGCCGCCGCTCCCGGGGCCACGTTGTCAGCAAACGTGACCTGCCGCTGCAGCCCCTGCGGCCGCCCTGCTGCTACTGCCCCTGGCCCTGCTGCTACTGCCCCTGCTGCTGCTACTGCCGCGCCTGCTGCGGCCCTTGCTGCTGCTTCTGCCGACGGCGCGGCCTTGCTCTGGCGCACCGCCGTCACCAGATCCAGCATGGCGTCCATGTCTATGGGCCGGGGGGCGTGCCGGGGGGGGGAGCATCCAATAAGAGGTTTACTTCAGCATTGCCAGCAAGAGGCATGAGAGTCGTGAGACGCACCCAAGCGACGACTCGTGCAGAAAATGGAAATGCACGGCAGGGACACTGCAGGTAACACACAGTGGGTAACATACAGTGGATAACACGGCAGCAGTAGCGCTCACCCGCGCCCTGAGGCACCAGCGCCGCCACCGCCTCCGCCGCCCCCGCCCGCCACGCGCCGTCCACCCGCCGCCGCAGCGCCGCCGCTGCCGCCGCGTCGCGCGCCTGCCACATCTCCGCAGGCGGCACGTGCCGGAAGTGCCCCGCATCCCGCCGCCGCCCCTGCCATTGGCCGTACGGCAGGTGGCCCTGGTGGCCGTACGGCGCCTGCTCATAACCGTAACCGTAATTGTAACCGTACGGCGCGCCTGCGGCGCCGGGGGCGGTGGAGGGCCGGGCCGGCGGATGCGCCGCCGCCGCCGCTGCCGCCGCCGCCGCCGCCGCCGCCGCCGCCGCTTGCTGCTGGTTGATGGGCGGGTAGCCGTGGGGATGGGCTGGGGGATAGCCCGGGTAACCCGGATAGATGGCCTGCGCCTGCCTTATCGCCGCCAGGTCCTCCGCTGCGCCCGCCGCCGCGGCGGTGGCGTGCGCCGCCGCCGCCAGCTGCGCCGCGGCGGCGGCGGCCTCGGCGGCGGCGGCGGCTGCCACCGCCTCCGCCTGTGCGGCCCCGGCAGCCTCGGCGGTTGCGGCGTATGCTCCGACGTCCCGCATTTGGGCGTCCAGGCCTGAGGTGCCTGCTGGCACAACACACAAGCAACAACACATATTTGTTAAAATACACCTTGTTTTAAAGCACACGAGTGACAAGCCTGAACAGAGGCCGACGCAACACTTCCCTTGTGCTATGCAACACTATTGCAACCCCCAAACCCCAAACCCCCCTACTTGTAATTTACCCCCTCCGTCTTCACATGAACGCCCCCCCCCCTTCCAAACCCCCCAAAACACCATCCGAGCAGCACACGCACCCGCCAGCAGCGGCGCCACGCCAGCCGCCGCCGCCGCGCGGCGCGCCACCGCCTCCGCATGCAGCCGCACAAACTCCGGACTCAGGCTCCCCTCCCCCAGCCCCTCCAGGCTGCCCGCCAGCGCCGCCGCCTCGCCGCCCACCCGCCGGTTCTCGCCGCGCAGCAGCCGCGCCGCCGCGCGCAGGGTGCGGGCGTCGGCGGCCAGTGCGCTGCGGGCCGTCCACAGCTCGCGTTTGGCGCGCCGCTCCGCCCACTCCGTGTCTGTGCGGGGGTGAGAAGGGGAGGGGGGGAGGAGAGCGTGGCGGTGGCGGTGACTGACCCCCCACGGGAACATGCCCACCCCACCCCCAACACCCCAGTCAAGCGATAAACAACCTGGGACATGGGGCCACTGGGCGGGTGCAAACAACAAATCTCCCCCCCCCGCTACGGCCGTGTACGGCAGTGACACGCACACACACACGCACACACACACACACACACACACACACACACACACACACACACACACACACACACACACACACACACACACACACACACACGCCGGTAACACGGTGCGCCACGCTAACCCCCACCGCTGAGGTGCTTGGGCCTCTTCTCCTTCCACTGCGCCGGGTCGGGGCCGCCCTGCACGCTGCGCCGCACGCCCGCCACCAGCGCCGGCAGGGAGCCGCGGGGGGAGCCGTCGCGGTCACGTGAACGCATGAGGAAGGCGCGCCAGGAGGGACCCGTCTGTGCGTGTGTGCAGTGACGGGGCACAGCAATCGGGAACGGTTTTGCTGCAGTCTGGCCCCGCCTGCCCCCGCCCGCGTCCCCGCGCTCGTAATCCGTATTGGGACGGGTGGCTCAAGCACACCAAAACACACACGCTCTAGCCCGCCCAACCCGCCTTTCTTCCCCCCCACCCCCCGCCCCGAGCCCACCTGTGCCCCCCGCAGGAACTCCGGGTACGGCACGCCCGCGAACTCCCCCTTGGCCATCAGGTTGGCGTAGCTGTGTGGGGGCGGGGTTGGGGTTTGGGTTGGGGGGGGGAGCGTGTACGGCATGTCATATTGGGACGGAAGGAGTGTACAACATAGCATGTCAACGAGACACACACTCGTACTGCGTGTGTCCGTCCTAGAGCCCTCGAAGACGCACGCAACAAGGGCACATAAGTCAGGGGGATGCAAGCGCTACCCTTGGGCCCAGCATCCGGCCCTTCCCTTTCTCCTTCCCCTCCCTCACACCCCCTTCCCCCCCCCCCTTCCAGCCCCTTCCACTCCCTTTCTACCGTCCCACTCCCGCACACCCCCTTCCCAGCCCGCTCCCCTCGCTCGTCCCCCTCGTGTGTGCCGCACACACCGCACATACGCCGGGTCATACTCCACCGGCGCCACAGACTCCCATTGCTGCTGCTGCTGCTGCTGCTGCCCCGCCGCAGCGGCAGCGGCTGCCGCCGCCGCCGCCGCCGCCGCTGCCTCCGGCGATTGCGCGCCCCCAACACCCCCGCCGCTGCTGCCCCTAGCACCCGCCGCCGCCGCCGCCGCTACTGCCGCCGCCGCCGCGGCGGCGGCGGCGGCTGCAGCCGCCGCTTGCTCATTGTACTGATAACCGCTATCGCCGTACGACTGACGTACGGACTTGCCGGCCTCTCGTACTCGTGCGGGGGAGTGGGCCGGCGCCGTGCCGGGGCGGGGCGGGGTGCCTGCGCCGCCGGCGGTGGCGGGGCGGCGGTTAGCGGCGCCGGCGCCGGCGCCGGGGCGCGGCGGCGGCGCGCGGCCGCCCTCCACACTGCTGAAGAGGGCGTGGGGGCCGCCAGCGGGGTAGCCGGGATAGCCGGGATAGCCGGGAGACCTACGCGGTAGGTGGGGATGTCAAGGAGGCGGGGGTTGCCGACCGCCCGACCAGACCCAGAAGCAAAACCTGACCAAGCTCCCATCGGCTACACACCAATCAACAGAAGCCCTCTAGGAAGTTGGCGCACCACACAGACCAGACCAGACCAGACCAGACCGGGCTTCCTTCTTCCACTGTCCTCGCCTTGCCAAACCCCAACCAGACCAGGCAGAGGCCCCACCGCCGCGCTACTACCCGCAATGCGTACGTACCTGGGGCTGGACCCGCCCGGCAGCGGCCCCTGCAGCGAGTCACCCAGTCGCACGCCGCTGCTGCCGTAGCTGCCGCCGCCGCCGCCCACCGCACTCGGGTCCACAAGCAGCGCCGACGGCGGGCCGCCTGGCAGCGGCGCCTGCTGCTGATGCGAAGCATATCCAGCGGCGGCGGCGGCTGCAGCGGCGGCGGCGGCGGCGGCGGCTCCGTGATTGGGGCTGCCGCCGGGGCTGCGGCCGGTGTGCTCCCGAATGGCGTCGTTGGGGTCACGATACACAATGCCGCCGTGTGGCGGACGCGGCGGCGAGGTCATGACGGGAGGGAAACCGGCGGCGGCGGCGGTGGCAGCGGCGGCGGCGGCCTGGTGGTAGGCGGCAGCGGCGGCGGCGGCAGCGGCTGACGCCGCGGCATCGGGAGTCGACGGCCTCGGTGCCGCCGCCGTGTGGAAGGGGCTGCCGGCGGCGCCGGTGGCGGCGCTGGGCGTGGGCGGCTGGTGTGCCCCGGCGTCGCCGCCGCCAGCTGCTACAGCCATGTCGGCGGCGCCGCGCGGGCGCAGTGTGATGTCGCTGTGCCCCGCCGCCACCGCCGCCGCCGCCGCCGCCACCGCCGCCAAGGAGGAGGCAGCAGCATCCGCCGGCGGCAGCGCCTGCCCCGCCGCCGCGGCAGTAGCAGCCAGCCACCGCTCGGCGGCTGCAACCCTGGCAGCGGCGTCGGCGGCCGCCGCCATCCCGGCGGCTGTAGCAAGCTGCGCTGCTGCTGCTGCTACTGCCGGATCCGCTGGCGTGCGTGGCGCCGCCGCCGCGGCACGGACGACGCCCCTGAGTGGTGAATCCGGCTGTTCCGGGTGCTCCTCCACCCCCACCTCCACCTCCTCCGCATAATCCTCCTCATACTCGCCCTCCACCTCCTCCTCGCCGCTACTGAGCGCCATGGCCGCCGCCTCCTGGCCAGAGCCCTCCACCTCCCCCTCGTCCTCGCGCACAGTCGCCATCCTGTGAGCGCCGCCGCCAGCGCCTCCCGCACCGCCGCCAGCGCCTCCCGCACCGCCGCCGCCGCCGCCGCCGCTTTGGTGGTGGTGCACTGTGAGCACCTCAGGCTGGTGCTGCCGCCCCTCCTGGTGCTGCTGCCCCCGCTGCTGCCCCTGCTGGTGCTGCGGGTGCTGCCCCTGCCCCTGCTGGTGCCCCTGCCCCTGCTGCTGGGACTGCACCGCTGGAGACTGCGGCCGGCCGTGTGCCGTCGGAGCGACGGCAGTAGCACCCGCACCGTCGGCAGTAGCACCAGCGGCTGCGGCTGCTGCTGCTGCCGCCTGGTGGTAGGCGGCTACAGCCGCGGCGGCTGCCGCCGCGAAGGCGGCCGCCGCGCCGGGATCGGCGGCGCCGTGTGGTGCCGGCGCCGCCGCCGCCGCCGCTGCCTGGGGGTGGCTGGCACGCAGGTCCTGCCAGCCGCGGCGCTGGCGGCCGCCGGCGGAGGGCTGCGGCGGCTGCGGCGGCCCCGCTGGCGGCTGCGGGGGATAGTAGTAGCCTCCGGCAGCGGCGGTGGCGGCGGCGGCGGCGGCGGCTTGGTGGTAGGCCTCCGCCGCCGCCGCTGCCTCGTCAGGCACCATTTCATGGTACACGTACGGCCCGTACTGCTTGTCGTCACACAACCAGGAACATGTACCAGGATTAGAACGCCAACATACGGTAGGCAACACAGTACAACAGCATGAAATTGAACACGCCTTTGCATTATCCTGGCCCTCATCAGCAACGATGCCGCCCGACCCTTCCAGGGCACAGCAGGCGCCGCAGCCGGCAGTCCGGCCCTTGCCCTGCAACCCACGTCCCCTTCGGCATTCCTCGCCCTGTGCTCAGGCACGGCGCCTCACACCTGCCCGCGCGCGCACTGCTTGCTTGCGCACTCGCATGCACAGTGTCTTAGCGCCTACCCTTTCCTTCCGCTTGTGCAGTGCTAGCATGCACACACACATATATATACACAATTACACACAATTACACACACACACACACACAAACACACGCATACACACACACACACACACAGACACACACTTTTACACACACACACCTGTGCGATGGCGTTGGCGCGGTTCACCACCCGCTGCCGCGCCAGCTGCGTGAGGCGCCGCGGGTCCACTGTCTCGCCGGAGCGCGGCAGCGGCGGCTGGCCCGCAATGTGGCGGTTGTAGCCAGCGTTGGCGGGGAAGCTGGAAACCCTGTGTATGTGTTTGTGTGTGCGTGCGTATGGCATTTGGAGGCATGGGGGGAAGAGGAATTGCGACATGAGAAGAACAGTTGTGTCGCGGGGAATCAAAGGCAGCCCGGGGATGGCCTGGGGATGCTGTGGATGGTCAGCGTGTAGAGCTAGGAGGGTAACTAGAGAGGTTTATGGTATGTGTTTGCAAGCATTGGTCTCCCCTGCACGGTCGTTCGAGGCCCAGTGCGGGAGACGAGGCCCGCAACGGTCCGTCTCCCAATAGGCGCCCATCGGGCGGGCCAGTCGCGCCGACGTTCTCTAAAACCATTGCCAAGTGGTGTTCTTACCAGTCAGAAGCCCATTGATTGCATCCAAAATAGCCCAGCGACTAAAATGCAAGTGGGTTCGCGCGGTCGGTTACCGAGACGCGCATGCCAAAGGCCGCAGCTCGCACCTGAAGCCTCCTCCAACGACATCGGCTTCGCCAAACTCTCTAGCAGGCTGTATGCTGTTTCGAAGCCCGTAAGCTCCACTAGGCCCGGTCATTTTGTCTTCTTAGGGCGTTGGGTGCCCCTGCATGTTCAGAAAATACATTTCAATGCAAGTATGCTGTATAATAGGATGGTACGTGCCATACACACGGCGAGCAGAAAGCTTCCAATTTCCAATCGCCCATGCGCAAACTTCTTTCTTTTCCGCTACTGGTCTACTGGCATATATGCCATCAAAATATATAGAGGACGGTGGCTAGACTCAGCGCTCAAGTAAAACGGCAGAGAATCGCGACTGCATTAATATGGGCGGGAGCGAAGAGGATTCCACAGCGCAGCGCGCAAATACAGCGGAGGAAGCCGCGTCGACTGACGCGCCCCGCGCAGGAATGAAGCGCGTGGCCTGCGACGAGGAGCAGGGGGGCGCTGCGGGCGTTAAGCAAGCACGCACAGTGGCGGAGGCGACAGAGCAAGCAGGTTTGGCTTGGGCTTCGTTTCTTGGGGTGAAGCGAACACTGCCGGGGGCATCGGGCGTGTGTCGTTTCGTGCACTACAGAGTGATAGGAGCGCATGTGTGTACGGCATGGCGTTTCACGTGTGTGCAGGCGACGCTGCTGGCGGCGCCCGCACTGCCCAGCCAAGCTCGGCGCCGGAGCCGGCGCCAGCCCCCGCCGCAACACACAACAACACCGACAAAACCAACAACCAGACGGAAGCGTCAGCAGCAGCAACGACGACACAAGCAACAGCAGCAGCACCAGAAGTAACAACGGCGTCAGCCGCTGAGCCGGCAGGGACGGCCGGCAACGACGCGGCCACGCCCCAGATCCACCCTCCGGTCGAGCGGTCTGCCAGCCCCTCCGCACAGCCCCCCGCCGCCACTTCCCCCGGCCTCGGAGCCGCCACCACTGCTGCTGCCACCGCCACCGCCACTGCCGCCGGTGCTACTGCCGCCTCGTCGGCTGCTACGGCCACCGCCTCGGCGCTGGCTGCGGCCTACAGCGAGGACAAGGGGTGTCGTACAGCCATGGAGGACGTGTGCGTGCTGCAGCTGGATGCGCGGCCGCCGGGGGGGCCTGAGTGCAGGTGCGGCGATGGCGCATCAGGGCCGAATCGCGGAAGGGTGGCAAGCACCAAGCACCCGAGTGGTCTGATGTTTCGGAATGTACCGGTATGATGTTCCGGGATGCTGTTGCCGTGCGGGGATCGGTTTGCTCGTCGGCTGTTCGGCTCCGGGCGCTGCTGGTGGAACCGGGCCACACAACAGCACCCACACGCCTTGCCGTACGCCGTGCACCCGAGTGGCACGGCTGCTGTGCTTCCTCGCACACCCCGTGCCGGCACCCACACGCCATGTCCTAAAACCACCGCACGCCCCTGCACGGCTGCAGCCCCCCGCCACCCCGCTCCCCCACCCCCTCCACCCCAACCCCCCTTCCATTCCGCCCCCTCTATCTCCTGCCCCCGTCTCCCCGTGGGTTCTGAAATGAACTGCCCCCTCCTCCCCTCCTCCCAGGCTGGCCTTCTTCGGCGTGTTCGACGGCCACGGCGGGGTGGCGTGCGCGACAGCCGCCTCGCAGCAGCTGCACAGCCGAGTGCTGGAGGCTGGGCTGCTGGGCAAGGTGTGTGTGTGTGTAGGGGGGTTACATTCATGATCATTCAAGGAAGTGAAGGCGTAGGGGGATGTGAGTGTGTGTTAAACAGACGTGTGCGTATGACTGCGTGTACCGTATCTATTTGTCGATGCATGAATGCGTGCATGTGTGTGTGTGTGTGCATGTGATCTGCAGGGGCTGCTGGCAGGGGGCAAGACGGATGCCAAGGCCTGCAAGGCGGCCGTCGCCGAGGTGAGTGCCGGTAGCTGCTGGGTGGAGGCGGGCCGTGGTGGACTTGGGGACTCGGGGGGCTTTGGGGTTTACACAATCACACGTGGAGCGGGAGCGGTCCCAGGGTTCGCCCGGATCTCTGCCTGCTTAGCGCTGTCAGCAGCTGTGACGTGGCGTGGTTTCATACGGTGGTGTTAAAAGCCACATGGCTTGCCTTCGCACAAAGCGCCACACCCCGCGTACCGTATTGCGCACACATTACCACCCGGGCATCGCACTTCAGAGTCCACATCCCCGAATGTCCAAACACCACAGATAGCTGCACCCATGCGCAAAAGCACAACCAAGGTCCCTCACACTCTCACCGCTCGGCCCCAACCCTCCGCTCCCGAAGAACTCCTCCGCACACACCACATCTCCACACGCAGCGCTCCCGCCGCCGCAACGCTCCGTCCGAAAGCTCGTTTGTTTAGTTGCGTTCGTTTCCCTGCGGTGACCGCCACGCACAGCCGGGCGGCCGGCCACGTCAGCGACGCCCCTGTGCGGCGCCCCTCTCTTCAGTAATGCCTCTCGTGTTCAGCCCATCTTTTGCAGCTCCTTGATCTGGCTCTCCAGGAACGCGATCTGCCGCTGAGCCACGACCATGAACGATTCCAACTGCCCGTCCTGCGTGGTTGCGAGGAGGGCGGGATTTAGGGGAAATGGACAAGGACACGGGGAGGAGGGAGGGGAGATACCTCATCGGAGAGGGTAGACACCGCGTGCATGTATGTGTGTATTGGCACACTTGACGGGACAGTGCAGCGCTGTACAGCCGTTCAGCAGCGAGGCCCCCGACCCCAAACCTGTGCCACATGTTCGCACGCAACGCCACGCCACGCCATGCCACAGCCCGTCCTCGTACGCTCCCTGTCACGGCGGTCTCATTAGTCATTACCTTGAGCTCCAGCGCCCGCTCCAGCTTCAGGATGTCGCGTGTGGCGTCGCCGTACCTGCTGCGGTACATCTCATTCTCCTTGGTGCGCTGCGCGGCAGGGGCCCATGGGAGAGGGGGCGGGCGCGGGGGGCAGGCAGTTCGCTGGTAGCGGGTGCGCAGAAGCCAGAGGAGGGGGCAGGCAGTGACAGCGTGCGGGGAGGAGAGGGGGCTGTTCACGTGCGGGGATGGGAGGTGAGGCAATCACCCGCACCTGTGCGCGTGTTTCATTTACCCTTATTCTCAATCAATGGCAGGCGCGCGAGCCTTTCGTTTTTGCTCACGCTTAACATACATGTGCATACACACACACACACGCGCGCACACACAAACACAAACACACGCCCGCACGCACGCACCTCCTTGGCCGCGTCCACCTGGGCCCGCACCGCCGCCAGCTCGCGCTCGCGCTCCTGGGCCGCCGCCTCCAGCTGCGCAATCTTGCGGACCAGCGCCTCCTGAGGTGGCGGAGAGTGGGTGCGGCAGAGTGCGGCAGCAGGGTGCGGTGCAGTGCGGCAGTAGAGTGCGGTGGAGTGCGGTGATAGAGTGCGGAGGAGTGCGGCAGTAGAGTGCGGTGCAGTGCGGGTTGCGCCAGATGATAACAGCCCCGAGGTGAGGCCGACGTTGTGGCGAGGGCCAGAGCCATTTCAGGAATGGAGGCGTGAGAACTGGAGTAAGGGTGTGTGCGGTCAGGATGTGGGTGCCTTGTGCCAGCTGCGTGGCGTGGCGTACTCGTGTGCGATGGAACATGGTAAGGGGCAGGGTGGCGAAGTCCCGAAAGCCCCGATGCTGTGCAGCGCATCCCCTTTTGCATTTGTCGAAAAGCAAAGGCAAGGCGTGAGCTGCGTGGCGTGGCGTCCTGCTCCGCCCCTAGCCGGCCTGCTCAGCCCCTAGCCACCCCCGTCGCTCGTGCATCCCGCGCACGCACTCTTCCCACCTTGCTCTGCTTCTCCAGCACAAACAGCGCAGCGAACAACGTGCCACCCACGATGCCTAGCGACCCAACGATTGCCAAAGCACCGCTTGCCGCAGCATCTCCTGGAACTGCACACGTTGGCCTAACGTATATCGTTCGTCTAGGCTTAAGTCCGAATGGAGCCGGTGTTAGGCTTCGCCGAAGCGATTCAGGGCGTGCCCCTTGCCGATGTCGCACCAGCATTATCTATGTAATTTATTTGTCTCCTTTCGAAACATAGAATGTAGTAAAATACTGTATCCGTGTGATGTTTCAACTCGCTTTGTACTCGCAGGGCTTCAAGACAACGGATGCGGCGTTGCTAAAAGAATGCGCAGCAAAGGGCTGGCAGGTGGGGCTGGGCTTTATTGTTATACACTCTGCAGACCGCCGCTGCACCGCCATGCATGGCACGCGCACATTGCAATCGCGGCTACTGCCGAGCCAGTAAGCCACCCACCACCCGGCACCTCCACCCCCACCCCCACCCACCATCGTGCCGCCCTCTGCCTGCCCGCACGGCGCTCCCAGGACGGCGCCTGCGCGGTGGCGGTGTGGGTGCTGCAGGAGCTGGTGCTGGTCGCGAACGTGGGGGACGCCAAGGTACCATAACATGACGAGGAGGGGGACGGGCAACTCAGGGGAGCCAACAACCAGACACGGAATGCCCGCAGACAGCAGCAGCCCTGTAGGTCTGGACGCCAGCTAGCAAATTCCACACGGCAGATTTTTGGAAAGACTTAAACCCGTGCCGGGCGCCTTTGCTAGCGCGTGCTTGGGTGGCCCGGGTAGGGAGTGCAAGGGGCTCAGCGGCTGCGGCACCTGCTGGGTGGCTTCGCATCTCACACGGTGCAGTGCTGCGATGCATGGGCGCTGAGTTTGACTCTTTGTGTGCTTGTGTGTGTGTCATGCGCAGTGCATCCTCGCGCGCCTTCCGGAGCAACCGGTGAGTCCTTGAGCTGTAGCCGGGCTGGGACCCAAGAGGCCGCGGCGCGCAAAGGCAGCCCATCCACTACCTTAACATGAATCAGCTGCTGGTCACCGCGAGCCCGCAACCTCGCGAACCTTTGCTAGCCGAGGCTCCAGCTGCAACCTACTCTTTGCTCAAGCCCGATCCTGCTTCCCTGTTTGCCGACTCATGTGTCTTCCCCTCCGCAGGCGTCATCAGCCGCCGACGCCCAGGCGCCCAAACCCAAGGCCATCGTCCTAGTGAGCCCCTTCTCCTTTGTATCCACGATCTCTCCGCCGCCCGTCCGCGCACACGCTACCTGCTACCTTTCGCCCCCTTACCCCGGTCCGGCCCATGGCACACGCTCCCATCGCTCCTCCCACCAACCATTCCCCGTCCCCGGCCCCTGCCACGAAACCTCCCTCTCTCCACACACCCCTACACACACACAACACACATAACACACACGCACACCCCTACACACACATAACACACACTCACACTCACACACACATATACGCACACAATAAACACACACACACACACACACACACACACACACACACACACACACGCACACACCTTCAACAACGCACACAGACAAAGGAGCACACGGCACTGATTGAGCGGCAGCGCATTGAGAAGGCGGGCGGCACGGTGGTGAACGGCCGACTGGCGGGCCGGATACAGGTGGGGAGGGACGGCAGGCGGGATCGCCCCCGGTGCGCCGCGACGCTCTCAGCCGCAGGGTTGTCTTTACTGTTGTGTGGCGTGGCACCCATGTTGGGTGCAGACTGCAGAATACCTAGACTCCAATGGCGGTGGCCACTTGTCCCCACCATCCTCCCTCCCCAAACACCCCATCCCATCACCCCCAGCTAGCTCAGTTTGGATTGGTGTAGCTTGGGCTGGCATCTACAACCCGCCTCTTCCTCTTCCTCCCTCCCGCCCCCGCTCCCCGCCTCCCTCCTTCCCTCCCTCTCCCTCCCTGCCTACCCCCAGATCTCCCGCTCCTTCGGTGACGCGGCCTTCAAGCGGCTGGGCTGCTCCGCCGCGCCCGACGTCACCGCCTTCCCGCTCACCCGCCGGGACCGGTTCATGCTGCTGGGCTGTGACGGCTTCTGGGGGGTGAGGGCGCGCATGTGTGGGTGTGTGCGTGTGCGTGTGTTCTGGGGGGGGTTGTAGATACCAGCCCAAACTAAACCAAACCCAATGCAACGCTGAACCAATCCCATAAGGAAACAGTTCTCGGGGTGGGTGGGGCACGTGGGTGGGGGCTATGGGGAATTTAGGGGGCATAACGGCTACGGGGTCGCAGGGGCAGCGGCGCGGGTTGGAGTTGGGGTAGGGGTTGGGCCTTTGCATGGCAGCTCGCAGCCTCGCGAGGCGCGCTCTGGAGGGCGAGGGGGTGTGGGGGCATCTCCTCCCGGAACACGCCTGCTACAGCCCGGCGCAACGCCACCTATCGCCCCACCTTGCCTACCGCCGCTTCCTGCCCTGCCCCTGCCCTCCCCTGGCCTGAAGCCCTGCCCCTCCCCTGCCCCTCCCCTGCCCCTCCCCTGCCCCTGACCTGACCTGACCTGACCTGACCTGACCTGACCTGACCTGACCTGACCTGACCTGACCTGACCTGACCTGACCTGACCTGACCTGACCTGACCTGACCTGACCTGACCTGACCCTGCCTTGCCCTGGCGCCCTCCTGCCCCGACCTGACCTGACCTGACCCTGCCCTGCCTTGCCCTGGCGTCCTTCTGCCCTGCTGTCCTGCAGGTGTACGGCGCGCAGGAGGCGGTGGACGCGGCGGCGGCGCTGCTGGCTGAGGGCGCGGCGCCCAAGGCCGTGACCAACCGGCTGTTGTACGTGGCGGTGCGGGAGAAGAAGTGCAAGGACAACTGCAGCGTGCTGCTGGTGCAGTTCGCGTGAGGGCGGTGCGGCGGGGTGGGTTGCGGTTGTGGTTGTGGTTGGTGATGTGCATACAGGACTGGGGATGGCGGTGGCGGTGGGGGTGGGGGTGGGGGTGGGGGTGGGGGTGTGACGGGGTGTGTGCAGGACGCAGCTGGTGGGCATGGCGCGGCGTGATGGGCAGGAGCGTGGCGAGCCGGTGTGTGTGTGTGTGTGTGTGTGTATGTGAAAAAACGAAACGAAAGCCCGCCCAGTGTGTGTGTGTGTGTGTTTGTGTGTGTGTGTGTGTGTGTGTGTGTGTGTGTTGTGTGATATAGCATGTCAGGTGGCACACTGGCACGTTGACATGTGCAGGGAGCATTGGAGCAAGAGAGCGCGTGTGACAGCGGAAGTAGCTGGGTTGTCTGGTGTGGTTTTGAGAGGCAGAGAGGCATGGACAGGGACCGAGTCACTGTCAATTGCAGGTAATCTGGGAGGGCTCGTGACTCGTGAGCAATGAGTGGCATGGGCTGGCACAGGGCTGCAGAACTGGTGCAGTGTTAGTATGTGTGCGAAAATGCGAAATGACAGACGAGGACACGAGGAACTTTCATTTGGAGGACAGCGTGGGGGTCCAGCTGCCTGGCTACCTGGCTGCACCGCCAGCGCATGCGGCATGCCGCCAGTTGGGCGCGGCCCAGACGTAACGAAGCGCCAGTAACGTAGCGGGTGCCACACCGCTGTCCACGGTTCTGCACGCACTCGTGCCGCACGTGTGGGAGCCGCCGTCAAGAGTGTGACATGACCAGCAGGGGCAATGCGAGCAGGTCCGAAATCGGACAGCTGACAAGTGTGCCGTGTTCCGCGGAGAGTATGTGAATTGGAATGGTTTGGGGAGGGGTTCGGAGTTCGGACGGGGCTGCTGCTGCTGCTGCTGCTGCTGCTGCTGCTGCTGCTTGAGTGCTTGAACACTCCGCTTGAACACTCGGCGGATGATGACACCTCGACACCTGGTGCCGGAATGACGTGTCATGTGTGAAGACAGGTGGTGGACACGCACACAGCCACAGACACGTGCTGCACAGACACGTCCATTCTTGCGGCGGTGCGCTGCTGCATCCGTCTGCATCCCACCCCGACTCTCAGAGACCCCGACTCGCAGAGAGCCAGAGACCCAGCAGATGCGGAACGGCCCTGCTGCAGGCAAGGCTGTGCGGAGGGCTGTGCAGTGTGCGGCGGATACACGTACGGTTTTGTGTTTCATAGATGAGCCAAGATGCTTCAACGCCTCACTCCAGCTGCTCCGCCGGCCGCAGCGCCGTGCCGGGGCGGCACAGCCAGGCCCTGACGGCTCTGACGGCCTCATGCACATCGCCCTTGCACGCCTCGGGCTCCACCAGAGCAGCCTTTCAGGACTCGCCGCCGCCTTCCACCGGCAGCACCACCACCAGCTGCATCACGGGGCCGCTCATCACCATCATGGACGGCAGCTACCACAACACCCACAATCATCACAATCTGCCGCGGGGCCGGGCCAGGGGCCGGCCGCTGCACCGTTCCAGCCTCAGCCTTGGCCCGTTGGCCGGGTCAGCGCGGTAGCCGCGGCCGCTGCTGTGTCCTGGCTCCGGTTAGGCGGCGGTGGAGGCGGCGGTGGTGGCTGACAGGCAGACAGGGACAGGGCCCAAGGGTCGTGGTGATGGCGGAGACGCCCCAATCAGAAGCATCGGAGTCAGTTCTCCTTTCTCATTTCGCTCTCCGTTCTCATTTCTATACCGCGCTCACTCGCTCAGAACATGCAGAGCTTTTGAGTTTTCTCAAGTGAGGCGATTCTTGTACACGTCCCACGCTGCACGCTTTCGCAAGCTTGCAGCTTAGCTCGGAGACCCGTCCGGTCAACCTCACGCTTGAAAACAAGCACGCGATGGGAGACAACGGAGCGAGCAAGCCAGCAAGCCCTACCTGACGCTGGCTTGCTCCCTCCGTTGTCTCCCATCACGTGCTTGTTTTCAAGCGTGAGGTTGAACGGACGGGTCTCCGAGCTAAGCGGCAAGTGACCGGGGAACACTTGTTAGGGGCATGGCGTCACCCGCGCACACTCCGTGGAGTCGCCAACGGGGCAGCCGTTGTAGGCGTCTCCGCCATCACCACGACCCTTGTGCCCTGTCCCTGTCAGCCACCACCGCTGCCTCCACCGCCGCCTAACCCGAGCCAGGACACAGCAGCGGCCGCGGCTACCGCGCTGACCCGGCCAACGGGCCAAGGCTGAGGCTGGAACGGTGCAGCGGCCGGCCCCTGGCCCGGCCCCGCGGCAGATGATGTGATGATTGTGGGTGTTGTGGTAGCTGCCGTCCGTGATGGTGATGAGCGGCCCCGTGATGCAGCTGGTGGTGGTGCTGCCGGTGGAAGGCGGCGGCGAGTCCTGAAAGGCTGCTCTGGTGGAGCCCGAGGCGTGCAAGGGCGATGTGCATGAGGCCGTCAGAGCCGTCAGGCCTGGCTGTGCCGCCCCGGCACGGCGCTGCGGCCGGCGGAGCAGCTGGGGGCGTTGAAGCATCTTGGCTGATCTATGAAACACAAAACCACGGAGCACCACCAAAGGAGTAAACGATCATCGGCTACACGACGCTCGGTATCAGTAGGTATCCGTAAGTAACTCCGGCGCGCCGTCTGGGCGGGCTTCGGTTTGTTGTTTGTTTTCAACACGCACACCTACACGTAGGGCTGTGCAGTAGGGCTGTGCAGTGTGCGGCGGATAGACGTACAGCTGCGGACTGCAGCGCGGCGCATGGCGCGTGTGAAATGCGAATGCATGGGATGTCTGTTGCAAGAGACGGCGCGAGAGCGCTTCGTGCCCTGCGCCCCCCTCACGTCGTTAGGTCCCACACTTGGGTCCCACATTTAGGCCCCCACACGCCAGTCCCTGCTGCCGCTGCCATTTGCCGCCAGGTCCCCTGCCATCCATGCGCTCTCGCTGTTCGTTGGTTCCTAGGCGGCGGCTTGCTGCCATGTACATACCTACACCTACACCCACACACACACCTACACCTACACACACACACACACACACACACACACACACACACACACACACACACACACACACACACACACACCTACACACACAGCTGCCTAACCCTACGAACGTGTCAGTTTCCCCACATGCCACCAGCCCGAAGCCCAGACCGCCGCCAAGCACCGCCCATGCCGCCCTCACGTGTGCCCTTGACCGTACCCTTCCACCACCAACGCTGTGTACCCGCAGTACCGCACCTCACTCCAGCACATGTCTAAGCCAAGCCCTCATCCCGTGCCCTCATCCTGCCGCGCCGCCACGGCGCCTCCCGTCAGTGACCTCCTGCCCCAGCGCATCCAACACACCAGCCTGGCACCGCCGCCGCAAAACAGATCCTGGCGCCCCTAGGGACCCCCACGCCTGACGTGTGTGTGCGTGTGTGTACTCCCAACCGCACATCCCCCCACGCCCTCATGCGCCCTCCCGGGGGGCGGCTGCNNCCGCACCGGGTCCGCCGGGGTCTCGGCGGCGGCAGGCGGCGCCGCAGCCCCCCCCATCGTGCCATACTGCAGACCAACCTGGTGTGAATTGGCCTGCCCACCTGCCTGCTACGCATGCCAGCCAGCTCCTCCTCTTCCCAAACATCCTCCTCCTCCTCCTGCTCCTCCTCCTGCTCCTCCTCCTGCTCCTCCTCCTCCTGCTCCTCCGCACCCAGCGGCCGCTCACACGCTCTGCTCCAGCGCCTTGGTGACCGCAATCTCCATGTCCTGTGAGCGGGCGAGTGGAGGCATGTGTGCGTGTGTGTTCAAGTTCCCTCCCCCTCAGATGCTGTTCCCTCTGTAGAGCTTTCCTAACACCCAAAGAAACAGGAGCTCACGGTTGTTGGGTTGGCAATGGTTTGTTTTGGGACTGGAGTAGCCTGCCCACCCGTCAACCCAGCCACAAACACTGTACTGTACACACGCAATACACACAAACACACACACGCCCGCCCGCCCACCCGCCCGCACCTGCGCTGTGAGTCCGCCCTCGGGGTTCTGCTCGATGCGGCTGAACATCTCGGTCATCATGATCATCAGCTCTCGGGGCGTGGACAGCTTGGCCAGGTAGGAGGAGAAGTCCTCGCCGCGGACCTAAGGGGGGGGCGGAGGGGTGGAGGGGTGGAGAGGTGGAGATGTGGAGGGGTGTTAGGCAGGAGGGATGTGGAGGCCTTGTGGTGGGGTCGTACGACCATTCCCTCAGGGTTTGGCCTCAGGGTTTGGCCGTTCCCAAGGCACTCAGTGGGTGGGTGCGTGTATGCCGGGGGTTGAGGAGCAGGTGGAGCAGGTGGGGGTGATGTGCTGAGCGGCAGCGTGGGGGCACAGGGCGGACGGAGGAGGGCAGGGGTCGACCGGGTCTCCCAACCGCCGAAACCGAGAAGAATGAACACACACAACAAGCACACACACACACAACTCACACTCACACATACAAATATAAACACACACGCCGATCCCGCTCGCGCGCGCTCACCTTTTTGAAAAGGTCGGCGAAGCTCATGGTGTTTGGGTCGCCGAACGCCGCCACGCTGGCGGGGTCGGTGGGCAGCAGCGCCGCCGGGCCGCCGGTGCGGGCGGCCTCCGCGCGCAGCGTCTGAGGGGGGCGGGGGAGGTGGAGTGGGCGGGTGGGGGTGTGGGTGGGGGTTTACATTCATGGTTAGGTAAGGAAGTGAAGGGGGTGGGTGGATGGGCGGGTAGAGTGGAGTGGGTGGGTGGCGGTTTGGAGGTTGTTGTTGGTGATCGTTGCAGTCTTAGTTACGGTACGTTGCCCCGTGGGAGGTGGCCAGCCGGGGGCGACGGGTACGGGTATGTGTGTGGGGTAGGACCAGCTCATAGCAATGTGGGACCCTGGGGCCAGGGTGTGCCGCCCGCACAGCGCCGCCCCCCCCACACAAGGACACAGATGCAGCCGCCCACATGCGCACACACAGACACACGTTCTCCCACCCCCGCCACCTGCTGCGCCGCCCTGAACCTCCGCTCCGCCAGCTCCTCCAGCTGGTGGCGGCTCCACACCAGGTCGCGAACAAAGTGCCGGTCGAAGCGCGCCTGCAGCCCACACACACACGTGTTTGGAGGAAGGGAAGGAGGCAGGGGCTTTGTTACTGCATTTGTTTGCAACTCTCATCCCCTCCCCCCCTGCCACTGGGCGTCGGCACTTCATACTTGTGATGTAATAATTTCCGTCCTCGATGAACGGCTACCCTCCTGCCCCTGGTGCTCCACTTGGCTTCCCGGACTATGCAACTCTCCCCTTGTCCCCTCCCCTTATCCCCTTATCCCCTCCCCTTGTCCCCTTATCCCCTCCCCTCCTCCCCACCCACCTCCTTGAGTGTGCGGTCTGTGTTGAGGTCCAGCGCCAGGCGGGAGTCGGGGAAGAAGAAGTGCAGGCGGCCGAAGTTCAGGATGTCATTCCTGGGAGGAAGCGAGGGAGGGAGGGAGGGAGGAGTGGGTGGGTGAGTCGGTGATTGCAAGTGCTTTCGTACAGGACAGGTTTAGGCAGTGGGGTTACAAGGTTGAAGCATAGGGAACAAGATAGCAAGGGGCAGTAGGGTGGGACAACGGGTCAGGAGTGGTGGAAAGGGCTTCACACGCCTTACCGACCTGCAGCAACCTTCCGGCCGCCGTTTCCCCTCCAGCGCAAGCCCCCCTCCCCCCGTCCCCCTCCCCCTGTCCCCCTCACCTGCACACCTCCCGCGCGAAGGCCTTGATGGCGCCGGGGAAGCGCACCGGGTCCAACAGCGTCACCTCTGTGCGGGCATACAGCAGTAGCAGTAGGGCGTGTGTGTGCGTGCGTGTGTGTATGTGTGTGTGCGTGTGTGTGTGTGCGTGTGTGTGTGTGTGTGTGTGTGTGTGTGTGTGTGTGTGTGTGTGTGTGTTATAAGCACAAGCAAAGAAACACGTTGGATATTGACTTTGTGAGCACGCGCTCACGTTGTGTAATGCTATCTCCTGCCCCCCCCTTGCTCCCCCCTCCCTCCCCCGCTCCCCCGCCGCTCACCGTCGAAGCAGTCCCCAAACACCGCCACGGTCTCGTACCCAAGCAGCTGCACCAGCCCACTCAGCAGGTCCAGCTTCTGGTGCGCGCTGATGCCCAGCGTCAGCGAGCGGATGGTGTCCACAGAGTCCTGGGGGGTTGAGTGAGGGAGGGGGATACGGGAATTGAAGTTGCGGCCAGGTACAGAGTGTGTGTATTGTGCACTGTGTTTGTGTGTGTGTGTACACGCCTGGGCGCCATGCCTGCAGTTGCACCTCAGCAGCACGAACACCCGCTTTCCCCCCTGACACTCCCGCCTTTGCACGTCCCCCCTCCCTCTCCTGCTCGACGTCGGCACTCCATCCTTGCGCTTCAGTCACTCCGTCCTCCATGGACGGCTGTCCCCGTTCCCTCCTCCCTCCTCCCCTCCCCGCCCACCCCGTCCCCAGTGCCTTGGG